>NW_013527248.1:2149974-2310616 GCF_000836215.1 Papilio polytes
TAACACTTACAATAAGGTAGGTTTACTATTTTCAAGGAATTATTTCGTTACTTTTTAGTGTATTGTTTTTTTTGAGAATATTTTGTTTTTATTCTTATTGAACATTCAAATACAAAGCCAGGCTTCGTCACTATGATTTGTTATTCAAAGAATAAGGACAGTTTGCTAACAATACTGATTTATTGACGAAACTATTTGAACTGGGGACTGAAGCTACCGTTACCACTGACAAAGGAATCAAACTTTCACAACTTTATGTTATAAAACTAGTTCAGTTTACTCATACCGTTGTGAGGCTTGTAATACTATGTCTATACCTAGCTGTTGCTCGCGACTACATCCGCGTTAAATTAATTAATAATAAACCACATAGCCTATGTGTGTAAACACAGATAAGATAGCTTTTTAATGGTGAGAAAATTGAAATCGGCCCATTAGTTTTTGAGTTATTTCAAACCTTCCAAAAACATAATATTTCCTCTTTAAAATATCAGTATAGATAACCCCTTTTATAGAGAATGCTATGTAAATAGCACTAAATGGTTGCATTTTTTCTTTTTCTAAGTAAACCTAAACCTTAGGTTAGAATACCTTCAAAACCATTGCCATGTGATAGCATGTCTATAGTTTTAATCAAAACACTTAATAATAATAATAATAACCACCACTGGTTGCTTGAGTCATCGGATTCTGCAGCCGGTGGACTTGCTATTTTTTTATATAATATGTTTTATTTTGTTATTTTTTTAAGAAAATCATGTGAAATGTATTATATATAAAAATAAGAGAATAAAGATATGAAGTTATAATAATAATAATAATATATTTTATTTTATTTTTGTAATCTTGTAAAATGTATTATATAGAGAGTAAGAAATAAAGATATATGAAGATAATAATAATAATAGGAGGTTCCTGTCTCTGCAGCCCTGACCACTGGTTGCTCGAGTCATCGGATTCCGCAGCCGGTGGTGCTCTATTTTTTATATTAAAATGTATTATATAGAGAATAAGAAATAAAGATATATGGATAATAATAATAGATAATTCATTTATCACATTATATAATCAAAATTACGTTCAAGGGCACATAGCTATTCAAATCTAACTACAAAATTTTCTATTTCATATTATACTCCTAGTTAAAACTGTGTAAATTGTAATATTAAGTTAACTTACCGATAGATTTAAAGATTATCATAAACTTTGACATTTGCTTAAAAACATACGAGATTAATGAAATGTCATTAAAAAGTTTAAAGTTTTCATTGCGTCGCGTTAATCCATAAAGTTTACCTCTTCAAAGTTTCGTCCTCAGTGAGTACGCACGAGTTGTAATCTTTACGACTTACGACACTCTGTAGGATTGGTGACATAATTTAAAAAACATTTTTAATATTATTTTTTACACCGCAAGATGTGTAATTGTAACTATTAAATCAGTACATTTAAGCATGTAATTGTTAGAGCACACACCTTTGACTAACTAAAAAGAATGTAAGAATAAACGGAACGACGAAGTCTCTGGCGACTAAAATGTCAGGGGTGTGCGAAAAAAAAAACTATCGCACTGCTGTTGTGCGATTGTCGATTGTTTCGCAGCCAATCCAACTGTTTATTTGCACAACTAAAAATCGAGTTCTCTCTTTCTCAATCTTAAAAAATAAGTCAATCATTGTCCTATCCTCATTATTGTCTAACTATATGCCATTATCTCTGTAAATGTAAAATGAAACGATTTCAATTAGTGTTGCGAAGCATCCGAGCTCGTTTCTCGCTCACGGCCTTTGCCTAAGCGCTGACTGAATATTTAATACCCGCTTATTTCCTTACAACGGATGTTATTTCTAATTTCTCTCCGGAATCTGGAAGAATACTTAGTTGTTTTTTGTCAGTTAAAAGTATTTTTACGCAGCATTTATTAGTGTATTAGTTACTTTTAATAAATTGTAACATATTAACTATGTCCTCTCTCTCTCTCTCTCTCTCTTTTTACGAGCTCTCTATCTACAAAGACATAGACTTTATTAGTACGTAAATAGTTCGAATTAAATATTGTTTGTTTCTATTCTAATTCCAATGTTATAAACCACTACTCATTAAAATGTTGAACTTCCCGGTGATAATGAAATTCAATTTCTTTTTTAATCGAATAAAACTCCTATTACGTTCTAACGTGACGTCACGCGATTGCAATTGTTTTCAACACGATCAAAAAACTGGTATCAAACATAAAAATAACGCCGAAATATTTAACTAAATCCGTGTTCCGTGTGCAATAAAATAATGAGCCCTTTCGTAAGTGACGTAAAGCTAACTTCGATTTAACGGATTACTACGGCTTCCGCAAGTAATTTATATATTTAATGATAATAGGCGTTTTTATTTGTACTACAAAGCGAAGTAACGAGCGTAAAATGTAGCATATCGAAAGAAACACGGTTTATATTTTTGTTATAGAAAAATTATAGTTCAGTAGTTAGTTCAAATCAAATAGTACAATTAGTAAAATAATAAGGCGTTAAAATGTATTATAAAAAACGTTAAAAGTCACTTAAAATTGATTTGGTCGTATTTATTGTTGCTGTAAAATCTCGGTTCGCGTTTCGAATAAACTGTAATGGATTACTTGCGATGAAAAATTCACAAAACGAGCTCGCTTTCAAGAAAATTATTATGTCTTCTTTTTGTGACAGTGGAGAAATACACGTGTATTTATTATAGGGACTTAATTCTAAATAAAACTTCTCGATTTAACAAAGTGAAAAAGCATTTCTTTAGTGTATTCTATTGTCGAACGATATCAATATTAAATTTGGTTTTTCAATTTATTGTAATAAATATTTTCCATTAAAAATATGTTGAAAGTCTCGGTTACCGTTGAAGTCATTTCTATTATTTCTCAGATTTTTATTGTAATAAACTTGTTCATGAGAATCTTAACCCATACTCGGACGTCGACTCACCTGGCGAATTCATTTTCAAATGTTGGAAATGTAATGTTGAATGGTTCAATTACATGACTGATGAAAATACTCACCTTTAAGTTGAAAAAATGTTTCTTTTATTATTTAATAAAACATTCATAATTTTCATTTTAATGATTTATAATTTTTCATCAATTCATATTAACGCCTACATAACTGCAATTCTGTAGACAGAATTCAAAGGCGTGTTTCACGAAAAGCTTACAAAGTCTGCTTAAAAGATTTATGTGCACGGAAACGGATCGCTGCGGAGAATTTCAACAAAACTTGAAATAAACTTTACAAAATTTTAAGACAAAGTTTGTGTAAATAAACATGAATAAATAATTACAGTGCTATTAACATGTATATCTTAAGACAATGATTAATGTACAGTCGAGGAAAATGACAGTGTTGCACCTTAAAAGCTACAATCGTTTGATCATTTTGAAACGAGATGAGGAACAAATACTAATATATCGCAGTTCAGTTCAGTTTCTTGTCCATAGATATAGCGCTCCCTTAGCGGATTGGGCCAGTGTCGAGTGCCAAATCATCCCAGTTTATAAATGTATCATTACGAAAAAAAAACTTGATTAGTGATACAGGAATAGTTTTTTTTTATTATTATCCCTTCATTTGCACCACTCCTGCTATCTAACTAGTTATTTGTAGAAAGAGTTGGAGTATGAATGAACAAGGCATTTTTTCCTAAAATGGAATACTGCTAATTTCCGAGACTTACACGCTTATTCTCCAGAAGAGACATAAAAGTAGACAGTATATGTTTTAGTTATATTTACATATGACTAGTGCATATCTATGGAGCGCTGATTTTACTGGACTGGAGTAATGTAAACTGGGAATTATGTTGTGTTTCGCATTGTAAGCAAGTTAACAATCGCATTACATTGTATAGCATTGAGGGGACAAGCTATTCCCTGAGCTTTCAATTAGTCAAGATTGCCATAATTCTATAGACTGGTGTAAGTGGAGAGATGTGTTCTTGAATGTAATTTGTGTCCAGTACAGTCGACATCTATACTAATAGGTATTGTATAAAGGAAAGATTTTTAATTTTGTATGTAATTAGTAAATTTAAAAACTACGGAGCCGATTTCAAAAATTCTTTTACTCTCATAAAACTTATTTATTACTGAGTGATATCATACTAATATTATAAATGCGAAGGTTCATATGGATGGATGGATGTTTGTTAGAGTTTGTAGCCTAAACTGCTAAACGGATTTCGATAAAATTTGGTATAGATGTAGAGGATAGTCTGGAAGAACACATAGACTACTCACTTTTGTTTTTTTTTAAACCACGCAGTCGGAGTCGCGGGTGAAAGCTAGTAGGCTATAAAGGTAGTCGCTAATAATTCCAAAGTATGACATCATCTTCCAAAAACCTAATAAAAGATATACAAATCTTCCTACAATCATATTGTTGGTATTTTGCAACAATTTATGAGATTTTTATCCGGTTTTATGAATAAATTGCAAAGTTATTTGCATTTGAACAATAGCATAGTTTATTTTAACAATCGATCATTGTCTGCCGTTATAATTGGGTTTCGATGCAAACAGGTGGTGTATTTGAAGTTTATATTACGTTCAGCAGTATTTAAACAATGAATTAGACAATACCTGTCAAACTGAAACAAATTATTAGTTTAATAGAGAAGCAGTTTTAGAGATACGTATTATCAAATCATTAACGTATTGCCGATCTATTTACAAACACCAAAATTTAGATGTAGAGAAAATTTTGAAACAAAAGTAAAGTAGTAAAATTTAATTCAAAACGGGATAATTTTACTGAACTCGATATCTTAGAATCGTGATGCAACCTGCACGTATCGGTGAAGTAATTCAAAAATATGTGTGGAGTCAACCAACCCACAGTGCAGCGTGGTTGACAATGGCCTAGTCACCTTAACTAAAGGTTGAGTCCCTCAGTGGCGTGTTGATGATGATGATCTTGGAATAAGCCTAGGTTAAAAGAAATCTAAAAATTTTACTACGATTATCTACAAAATAACAACGAGGTTATATCCCCGAGAGTAATCTTAATTCACAGAGTTTTATTACTTGGATAATATAAAAAAACTCACTTGTATATAACTTAATTTAACAGATGTTAAAAATGTTCGTGTTGGTCCAATTCACTCTATCACTAGTGAGTACTGACGTATGGTTTGTTTTCCTCTTAGTTTGGGAAATCCATTCAATCGTCGACAGCTCGACAAGTGTCGTTTTGATTACAAACATGATTCGATTCTGTACAGGGAAATCTGTCGGATACATGTGCAAAAATACATAAAGAAAAAGTATAGTACACTCAAGAGCATTGAATCCGTCACTTAAAAAACCTTAAAATCTCGTAAACTACGAACGAATGCCTAATAAAATAAACAGTGTTTGATAGACAATATAATACCTCTTAAGTTAAAATAATAATATTATTAGTTAGTACATTTTATTGATTGAAAATTGCATTAATACAAAAACGAGTTTCTTATATGGTTTTCGTTAATATTTTCCCATTTCGCTGTGAGTGTGAGAGAGAAACTAAAAAGTTTAATTACCTTTATTTAAGGAGTATTTAATTGTCTGTTAAACAACGTTTATTTCATTAAGCTAGCATTCTTAGTTTACGAGATTTATAGTTTTTTTTTTCAGTGGCACGGATTCATTGCTCTTGAGTGTAGGTTTTATTTACGGGTAAATATTTGTGTAATACAATTAAGTAAAAATCCAACAAACCAATGTTACAAAATCATCAAAAAAAAAAGTTCCCGTTACATTACAGACCGACGGTGAACATTATTAAAAACTAGAGATTGCGGCGTCCGTTTGCACAGCTTTCAGGAACCATCGTTATTCTGATTTCAGCCACTGAATCATACTACCCTGTAATTTACAGTTACAAGAATATTTTTCACTCTATTTGAATTTCAAAGCGATGTGATTGCGATCTGGAAATTTCGCTTGAATGGGAAGAAAGTGAAAATTGCAGTTTTCTACAACATTAGTTTCGAATAAACTAGAATAGTATGCTTACTTGTTGAATTTTTAATATATAAATGCTTTTAATCTACGTAACTTTAAAAACATTACTTGATGAAAATACAGTTTTTTTCTGTAATTAAAAACTTTTAAAAGGTCTTCTAAAATATCGAAGCTATCAGCGCCATCTATGGTAAATTATCAAACACCATAAAGTTAACTTTAGTATTTATTTAGTTTTGTTTTTCAAAAACGTAGATACCACTATTCAATACACAGACGATTTTTCTTCTCTGATCGAAGTAGGTATGTTTTGTTTACACTTGTATTCTGTTTACACATGTGTGTGTAATTATCACCTGTGTAGGCTTAATTGAGATTAAACTGCCAATCTCTTGGCATATCGAATACTCACGTATTTGAGGTAAAATGAGAAACAAACTCTTCCATTTGATAACCTGTTTTGGTATAAGTACTTGACAGACTGTCAACTGGTTTTACATGATTCTGTATCAACCTAATTTTTCCCATTTCATTTACGATATAATCCACAACTTCAAGACTAATCGACGCAAATTTTTTACCTTTCAATTAAATGTAAGAGTTTCATTCAGATAGAGTTAAAAGAAAGAGAGAATTGTGAGGAAAATGCAGCCGGATAACATCGGTAATTTGGCATTGCAGCTTTCCCTTCCCGGTCGAAGATTTAGAGACTAAACACAAAGGTTGGAAGATGTGGTAAAAGACGTGCGAGGGCCAAGTTTCAGATCAGGATGTTTCAGATTGACTGAAATAGAGCAGATTGACAAAGACAGCTGACCCAACTACCATACAGGAAACAGGCTAGGAAGAGAGAGTTAAAAAAAAGATTGTATTAACAAGAGGACTTCATTCAAATCCTGCTAACATATGGTTTCTAAAACAATACCGATTGCCACAGTCGTGTGATATATTGCACTTGAAATGGTCGATAAATTTTGCTCGAAAACCGTATTTCATCTGAAAAGCTTACAAATTTCAGACCATTTATGCACGTGTAATATTCCTCGATTAAATTTATTTGTTACTTTGTCTACTGAACTCTACACTACACCCAGTACGGTGTGGATAATTGTTCACTAAAGGTAATTATTAGTGTCACTTTCTTATGCTGAGTCTACGCTAAGTGTTCTCCTGACTGTGAGTGCAGCAGTTTTTTTTAATAATACAAAATCATAAATAAAATTTCTTAGTCTTTAAAAACTGAATAAAAAAGATTTTAACACTATTACTTTAGTCATATAGCTCAAATTACAAGTAAACTATCACTTTGAAGTGTAACAATTTAAAGTTTAAAGCTTGTTGTTATTTAGTTTTATTCCAAGTTATATGAGGCTCGGAGACTCAGCTAGTTCTGATTGCAGCGCTTGTTCTGTGACCAAACTTGTGAAATATCAACGGAAATTATTTTACTTCCTCGTACTGGAGAAAAGTTTGAATAACATACTTTCTACAATAATATATAGTCATTAATAATATGTACTTTTACACAGGCTAGAGGAAAGAATAGAAACGAGAATAAAAAAAATCATATAAAAATATTTGTAATCAGTTGTATGAACTTGAAATTTAAACCTTACATTTGCGTTCACTCTACTAGATAAATGAAAGCAATAATCTTAAAATGTACTGCGAGATGTGAAGTGCTCTTCCACTTTGAATATTAAGAGACAAGACCTGTGAAGTGCATTGAACGTCAATTTGAAATAAACAATTATTTATATACCTATTAGCTTAAATACTTATCAGTCTGACATTCATTTTTATGATTATCATCTAAACTGACCCACAAAAGTGGCTGAATTTATTTAGTACAACGGCGATTTTGTCTAGTCCGTTTATCTATAGTCAAGGTACAATACTTTTAGACTTTAGCATGCGCACAACAAAAACTAAAGTATCGCACAACTGTTTAGTCTCGCTTTGATTGCTATCAGCTTATACGGAGGTTCGCACATTACTCGATTCTTAGTTGTGCAACTAAACAGTTGAATTGCCTGCGAAACAATTGACAATTGTAAATCATTTGTGCGATAGTTTAGTCAAAGGTGTGCGCCCGCTCTTAGAGAAGACATGGTATCACAGTAGTAGTAGTTTGCAATTTGTTTCGTAGCGAGTAAATCTTCTGGCCTGCAATCACGTTGCTTTGAAATTCAAATAGTCTCGAAATTTTCTTGCGACTGCCAAATTCTGTGGCGGAGATTCAATGAAGTGAAATCAGAATAGCTTGCGATTCTCGTATAAATTTAAGGTATTCACACCTAGAGTTTAAAGGTTATTTAAACCTCTTAATATAGATTTGTGGTACTTAATCTACAACAATCTAAAACATTTACTTATAACACAAGTTACTTAAAATCTATATCTATACTATTATAATAAAGCGTAAACACACACTTCTTTGTTGCCTAAGATGTCAGCAATCACAGCATATTTTTGAATAATTCACTTTTTAATAAAAAGCCGTACACTTACGTCACGCTTAAGGCTATTTATTTTAACGAAATTAAACTTAGGGGCTAAATATTTTGGATACAAATCCTAATGTGGGGAAGAGACCATAAGTTGCTGCCAACATCAAGAAAGAAAGATTGCTAAATTTTGTCATGTCATGTCATTTTGACTTTTGCTATTGATAATTTGATAAATGTAAACAATAAAATATATTTTTTTTTATAATTTCATGCGGATGAAGCCGCACGAGAACAAATAGTAAATAAATAAAATCATCATTAAATCCGATCACATTTTAGTTTCTTTTTCTCTATACGGATTTATTTTATTTTATTTATTCATTGATAGTGCAAACCGTCCCGTAATTTAAATAGAGAAAAAAATATAAATTACAACCACTATAAAAGCTATGTTTTGATAAAAGTGCGTTTCAACATCTCTCGGAATTAAAACGTTTTGAAAGTATACAAGAGCTAAGAGGTGTAATCTCTTTATACGAAGTGTTAATTATATTCATTTTATTTTAATTATAAACGTTATTACGAATTAAATTAGTCTGCTCATAAACAAATGTTCATCGTTTAAGCGGTACTGAAATACTGGTTTTAATAAAACTTTTATAGTATTTCTATACCAAAGATTGAAAGAGTATTTAATGAAATAGAAACCTTGAATTTAAGGAATTTCTTTTAAAAGAAAAATTGAAGCTCTACATAACCTATAATTCTTTTTGATTGTCATGTTGTTTTCATGTTGCTCATTTATAAAACACAAAGAAGAAACTTTAAAAAAACAGAACGTCAAACACAGGTGGCGGTCTTCAGAAAGGCATCGATCAAAGTTTTTCACGAGTTACGTCTTGAGTGAAGAATTACATGTGTTTTTGTTGTATTTTCTAAACACATTATTTACTTAGCATTCTTCTGCACCTTCTGTAATCCGACGAATTGGTGTAGATATAGAGGATAGTCTGGCAGAACACAGGGTACCTGCTTTAGTTTTTTTTAATTACACGCAGATGGAGTCGCGGCCTGAGCTAGTTATTAATATTTACTAATGAAGCTATTAAATTATAATACTAGAAGATTTAACACTTTGAATGCCACCGTGATTTTCAATCGAAAGTCGTATCGGTATGGAACGGGTTCAAAATTTTCTATTAAGGCTATAAAATGTATTAATACTGTAATAACATATTAATAATTTATTTTAGTTTCTAACGACATTTTAACAGAATCTTTAAGGTATTTCTGTCCCCTATTTACAGTGTTACTTGTCCAGTGACCTACTTTTCAAGCGTATAAACGTGTAACTTTTGATTTTTCTTAATAATTTCGTATATTATGATAACAAGTTTCATCAATTTGACTTTACCGTGGAAAACTTTGAAAAGTTCGCTCCATCTTCCGCGTAATTAAATTGCCCGTCTACTACGGTTTCACACCACATTTTTAATCGTTATATAACTACTTAAAACTTGGCTGAAAACTTTACTCGGCCTCACTTTAATCAAGGAGAAAAATCTAAGTTTGTTCGTGATTAACTCAAAAACTAATGAACCGTTTTCAAAAAATCTTTTATTACTGGAAACCTCTATTATTAGTGAGTGACTTAGGCATATTTTCATTTATCTAACGATGTAATATAAATCTTAAAATTAGATTTATCAATTTACCCTTAAAAATATTCTCTTGCAAGAATTACAATTGATTTCAAGTCCATTCACAGATTTGAATAATGTTAATATAAAACAGTAAAAGTTCTTTAAAAATCACCTGCAAATTGAATAACTCTATATCGTTTATGAATTACAAGCTAACGCCTACGACTACGTCCGCGTAGAATTCAAAAAAAAGCAAAAGGAAGTACCCTATGTGATCTTCCAGACTATCATCTACATCTACATCTACGCCAAATTTCATCAAGATTCGTTCAGTTTGGGATACAAACTCTAACAAACATCCATCTAAAATTTCGAATTTACAATATTAGCAAGATTTAGGGACTGTCCCAGCAAATTGTAAATTGGCTAATAACAATCCAACGTGTAAAATATGTGATAAAAATATTTATTATTTGGATTTTGTCCCTTTATCTGGCAGTGACATCATTTTTAAGCTATCTGAGCCTCTATCAGCCAGTGGTGGGACAGGCCCGTAGTCAATTGATGTGTTTGTCATGTTTCTAAAGAACTGAATAGATGCGAAGATATTTCAAAAATGCGGAAAAACCCGAAGGTAGCTAGCTATTGTTAAAGGCGCATCTATCAAAGTTTTTCAGACGGCTTCGAACGCGGTTGGAATCTTTTGTAAGCTATTTAGATAGATATAACAAAGCGGTTAAGGAAATATTGTATGGAGATATTCTAACAATATTACGAGAGTAAAATGAGATAATGCACGATAGAAATATAACCGCAACGTAGTGTTTTGTTAATTTTTGTACAGATTCTTCACCAAAGGAAACTTGCGGATAAAAAAGATTGAATTTTAGAGCAGTGATTTAACTTAAGTGTTAATAAAGTTAACTACTTTTTGTGTTACAAAATTAATACTTAAAAAATAAATAGCATCTGTTGAGACTCGAATCTAATTAAGCCGCGAGACTTTAGCAATCTTGGATTTAATTTTAAACACTAGACTTAACTAAATTATAAATACTTTTTAATAGAATGATCGCGCGGAGAAATATTAAAATCTATAGAAATGCGATTACTTAATTATTTTAGCAGCCATAATTTTATTTAGAAATTGTATAGGAAAATCTATGAAATACTATTGATTCATATGTCTTTATTTCTTATTTTATCTTACTAACATTATAAAAGCGAAAGTTTAGATGGATGGATGGATGTTTGTTAGAATTTGTAGCCTAAACTACTGAACGGATCTCGATTAAATTTGGTATGGATGTAGAGGATAGTCTGGAAGAACACATAGGCTACTTATTTTTTTTCTAATTCCACGAGGACGGAGTTGCAGACGAAATCTAATGTGTAATATATTTTACATGGCTTGTATTAAAAAAAATAAAACATATTAAACGAATAGTGATATAATGAAACATTATTATTAGGAGATAATGTCATCCTTAAGTACCGTCGCAATTTTCAAATTTTGTTATATTTTTTACGTTTGTTAAACTAGCGCTTGACCACGATCCCACCTGAAGATATCACTTTCTTCAGTCATGCAGTCGAAAGATGGTACGCCCTAGCTTAATAGGTAGCTGTTTACAATTTTTTTGAAGACCCCACGTCATAGAAAATATGACGTGGGGATTCAATTTAATAATTATGAAACCATAACTAGAAATTTATCCACTACCTTGGGATGAGGTTTTTAATAAATTAATTTGGCATATGTCTGCAAATATAAAACAGATGCTGTGTGAATTGCTTCAAACACGGCACAGAATTGCTGCGAAGAGCAGAATTACTTTCCTTAGTGGTCCAACTGTTCTACGGGAGTTGAAACACGCTCTCAACGAATTAAGCGTAAATTCAGAGAATACTGGAAATTTTGACTTGATTTTTGTCATTTACTAGCAATATCACGCAATAACTCTCGTAACTTAGGAACAGTAAACTTAAGTTTAAAATATTGCGTGATTATTAATATTTTCTCATTAAAAAGACTCTTCATGTTGTAGTTATAAAATGCTTTGGATATATATTAAATTGAATTGACTCCTTATAATATTTGAATAAATCTTTCAAGCTTTTCGCTGTGCTTAAAAATTTCATTTGATAAAGTTGATTACTTGGCAAAGCTTGGCCATCACGTAACTTTTGATTAAAACCCAATGAAGCGTCTAATTCAGCTTTACTGCAATTCAGCAAAGAATACTCACTGATATCCACTTTAACTTAAGCACATAATATAATACCTACGTGTACTTACTACTGACATATGGTATAAGTTATTTTCTAATTTTACTAATACCTATTATAAATGTGAAAGTTTGGATGGATGGATGTTTGTTTTTTAGAGTTTGTAACCTAAAAGGCTGAACGGCTCTCGATGAAATTTGACATAGATGTAGAGGATAGTCTGAAAGAACCCATAGGCTACTTTCTTTTGGTTTTATTAATACCACGCCGACAGAGTCGTGGACGGAAGTTAGAAAAATGTAATTTGCAAATTACAAAAAACATTGGTAAAACTCTACCTTCACACTATTCACTAACAAAACAAATGGATATTACAAAAAGCAGAATCTAGTTAATTAAAAAGTTCACGTAAAATTAACACACGATTTAAAAAAAAAACATTTATAGTGTTACAAAAAAGTTAAAAACCAATTAACTCGATGATTAAAGTGTAACTAAAAACTGCTACTAAATAAGAGTGACGTTATCTTTATATCTTCAGAACAGAAAACTGTCATATTAAAATTGTAGCGAATTTTGTAATTTTATTTCATTCAAGTCCCGACGCCGCAATCAACGCCCGCCGCGATTCAATTAAAACTTATCCATGACCGTTGCTATTTCATATTCCTGATAAATTTATCGTCTAAGAAATATAATCGTTAAGTTTATAACTAGTAGGTACTGATAAGTAACTAGTAAAGTTTACTAATATTGTAAATGCGAAAGTTTAGATAGATGGATGTTTGTTAGTAGTCGAAACTGCTAAACGGATCTCGATGAAATTTGGTTTAGATGTAGTGGATATTCTGATAGATACATAGGCTACTTACTTTTGTTTTTTTAATCCCAAGCTGACGGATTCGCTGGTAAAATACAGTTAAATATAAAAGAAAATTTCAAATGAGGAAGTCGCATTAGACTTGTAAGAAGTAAAATCTTGCAATGCCTTTTAGTGTGTTTTTGAAAATGTTTTAAAACCTCAAAGCGTAATCATTTAACTCTCCCGAATGTTTTTAAGTAAAGAACACTCTCGTTAAAACAAAGAGAAGCAAAAACTTCAAACTGAAACATTTAGCGAACCCTTAATTACATACCACGCAAACGTTCCTTTACGCTTCTACTTTTCTGCTAAATACTGGAATACTTATATGTAATTAGTCTAATTGTGTTGCATACGTGAGTTATGGTTTTTTATTCCAATTCGCCTTATATTATCTCAGCATATTCGTATAAAAGAAAGGGCCTTTCTTTTTAAATTACTCTAATATGAATTTTGCCAAACTATACTTAGCTCAAAATTTTGAGTTAGCACATTTATGAAAGAGAACTTACTTAGATTTCACATATAATGTTAAAAATAACACTTTTATACACCAACTTTCGCTTGCGACTCCGTCCGCGTGTAATTAAAAAAAAACTAAGTAGCTCAAGTCTACTTACAACACTACACTACACTACAACTCGACAATACAATATACTACTACAAATAAACAACCTCTAGGTTAGTCTGGAAGAAGACTTGAGTAGAGTAGTAGACTACTGTGCCAAATTTTTTCGGAGTCCGTTCAGCAGTTTAGGCTACAAACTCTAACATACATCCATCAAAACTTACACATTTATAATATTCGTAAGATCACCCAGTATAGAAAGATACTTTAGTATTTATTATGTATTAACTAAAAACATACTTTTGCGATAATTACATAATGTACAAACTGTATATGTTTTATTGTACATTAATTATAAATTTCCGAGACTATTCCCGTTAACTTCGCGTGTGCAATTAAAAGTTACACTAACCTCACATTGCGTACTACGAAATTTATATCGCACTAGAGAACATAATATACCTTGTACAATTTATATTAAAAGTTTATAATTTACAAACAAACATGTTACTGCACTTTTATACAAATATTTTATGTTAAAACGTACATACATCTGATGTTAAAATAGCTTTCGACCGCGAATCAACTTAAAAATCATCGACGTAAAATTTCATCGCGATCCGTTCAGTTTAGGCTACAAACTCTAACAAATATCCATCCAAAATTTCGTATTTATCATATTAGTAAGATTAGGACAGGAAAACACATAAAAGTTACTTTTAAATTATATGAACAATGTTTAATCTAATGTATTAGCAAAAAATAGAAATCCAACACAAACATACATACATACATATAAACATATATACATAAAAGTATTTTTTAATACTAATTACGTTTTTAAAAGACTACGCGTATAATTATTTTTTTGTTCTTATGGTCATTAGAGAAATGTAAACACTGTGTTGTTAAATCTCAACACGTTGTGGCGGCAATTAAGGTTTGGCAATCCCGCAATCAGGTAACAAGCCCGTGAACTAGTTAGTTAGATTAACGAGCCGACGAAATCACACCATGTTACCGTAGCCGACATTGCCATCTTTATCATTCGTTTTTGAAAAACTGAGATGACTATATTTTAGTACAGGTGTGAAAGCATTGGACCATGGAATTCCACAGTTATACTTTACAGTGATAATACTGCAAGCTCTTAAAATATTTCAAACTGAACTTCAGATTTAAAAGTATATAATCAATAGGAAGAAATTCCAAAAGACTAAAAAAATGCTCTTTTTAATGTGTACAATTTTTCTATATTCAAGCCTTTTCGATACTCTTTTTTTAAAACACAGGAATTGAAGATTAGATACAGTAAATGTATTTTAAAGAGTCTGTAACATTGTAGGTAGATGTACCATATAGTCATTAGCACACATAATATTAATTAAATAGAAGACGTATCCGTCGCTTTACGCTCCGGTGACATGTTTTGTACATACACAGGTTACACTCCGACATTATTGATGCGTTTTAAATATAAAAATTCCTTTAACGCTAACTGTATTTTTACTAGTGATTCGACCTAACTTTGCATTGGTAGAGTCAAAAATTTACATATGATTGCATCTTTTACGTTGACATAAAAGACAAAAGTTTACTGTATTTTATGAAGTTAAAGTAGTATTTGAATTCATCTATGATTAGTTGTTGATCGTGACTTTGTTCGATTGAAATTAAAAATAATAAAAACGTTTGTGTTACTTACAGATAAATTATCTTCCAAACGGTGAAAGGATTTTTTAAAATTGGCCCAGTTTTGAGTTATTTAATGCTTACAAATATACAAATCTTTCCTTTTTACAATATAAGTATAGAAATATAAAAAAGTTTAATTTGGTTACAAATATAAAAAATAGCTATTTTAATTCTGTAATGTTACATTTTCAGAAGATTGATTTATTCTACAATATCGTGTGAGAGCTTAAAAGTTTAACATATTCCACAATTAAGCTTCCACTGATCATCATAAAGATTTCATTATACGTGTTTGTATTTGAAATGTTTACTTAAGAAAGCTCGCGAGGGAACACGTACGGTTATTAAGTCTGTGTTAAGTTGACACGTATAAGTAAGGTTTACCTAACTTTTAATAGGGTGGAATAATTTAAGCAGTGTTTATTTCGATTACATTTTTATATATCACGAGCTTTCGCCCGCGACTCCGTCCGCGTGGAATAAAATACAAACAAAAGTGAGTAGCCTATGTGTTCTTCTAGACTATCCTCTACATCTATACCAAATTTTATCGAAATCCTGTTTAGGCTACAAACTGTAACAAACATCCATCCATCCATTCATCTTAACTTTCGCATTTATAATATTAGTATGCTGACAAAAATACTGTTATCTCGGTTATTTAATGAAGTATGAAAGAGATGACAATAAAATACTTTTATGTCGATGTAAAAAGGATGGTATTATGCAAAAATTTTAAACTGGAATTAAATAAAAATTCGAATAGAAGCACAAAAGTTATTGAAACCGTCTAATTATTATCTGATTTTGTCGTTAACGTTTTACGAAAACCAAGTCTCAAGAGAATGTCTGTTGTAATTTCTGTTACCGCGGAAAGTCGTTTTAGTTTAACGGACTGTAAAACCGATATCAAGTTACGATTTTACCTTAATTACTTGGTATTTCCTAACTTTAAAAACATTTAAGCTTTTATACAGTACATTACGTTTGCTGTAAGTTTACCTTACTAAAGATTGGTTTAATTTTAGTTGAAAAATCATTTTTTTAGTTGTTACGAACACACAAACATCATACATACAAACTACATACTACCGAAAAGTTCTTACGAGTTCTTGTTATATAGTTATTATGTACTAGCTTTCGCCCGCAACTCCGTCCGCGTCGAATTAAAAAAAACAAAAATGAATATTCTATGTGTTCTTCCTGACTCCTCACCTCTATGCCAAATTTCATAGATATTCGTTTAGCCGTTTAGGATACAAACTCTAACAAACATCCATCCATCTAAACTTTCGCATTTATAATATTAGTAAGATTAGTTTTTATTTTTTTATGTAGATGACAGATCACACGATTATCGCTAAAAAGAGAGTAGTTTGCCCTGATTTTATTGCACTATTGTGTGAGTTAAACGTCGTTTGATCCCCGCTCTCGATTTACACATCTCATAACAAGAGGATTTATTTTAATTCGTCCGGTTATATCTTAACTGTACTCGTTTTCTTTTTTTGGGGAAAGTATTTTTGTTACTTTATTGCTTGTAGTGTGTTTGGCCAGTATGACTTCTGTGTTCTATTTTTAAATGTTATTTTATGGAAAAATAAGGTACAAACCTCTATTGATAAAAATATTAACACGAGATACTGTAGTCTGATTAGGTTTATAAAACCTTTACCATATTGCGGTAAACATGGAATTATTTTTTTTTTAAATATATTGAAAAGTGCTATAATAAAGCCGATAGAAGCACCCTCAGGCTAGGATTTTTATATTCTTGGTTAGGTCATATAATGGTAGGTATCCGTTGGATCTAAATATAGAGAGGGATATAAAAACTATCACGCATTCTTTTCGAAAATAACAATACAGCAACAAATATAACAAAATCTAAGTAAGTATTTTTTAAGAAAATCTAAACCTTCATAAACCCCTACATTGATTTAGTAGAATACATTACGACGTCTAAGTACGGTCCCCAAAAAAATCCAACACGTCCCTTCCTATTCAGTTTTGGCACATGTTTATGTACGAAAGTGCTCTCATAAGGAAGTACAGGGCACAGGGATGAAATCTACATATTTTATTATGTTCACGTTCGTATAAAAATAGTTCAGGGGTACTGCATTGAATTGAATTGACTTCCATTTTTACGAACATTTCAAACGCTTTGTGAATACTTTAGTGTGCTTTATTGATTGCTTGGTAACTTTGACAATGATTTAAACTCAGTTGAGGGTATTAAACTGCAATCTATACTACTAATTTAGAAAGAAAATATTTGCATTTTTACATTTTTGTATTATTTGAAATATCGCAAACTACTGGATCGATTTAAAAAATTCTTTGACCGTTAGAAAGGTAATTTATCTATGAATAACGTATGCTATTTTTTTTTAATTTTACGCGGACGAAGTCGTGAGCAACAGCTAGTCTATGATAAATTAGTCACTTCTTTATGCCTAAATTATATTTTCAATAATAAAATATTAATTATGCTATTCATTACAGCGTTGAGCAAAACAATAAGCTATTCACTTCTCTATGTTGATGTCAAACAATAGAAGCACGCTTCCAGTCGATACAATACATTGACGCTCATTCATTGCGTTTGAAATGTGCCTAGTATTAGACAAGCAATGGACGTGGAATAGAATTTCTCGTGGGTATCCACTGACGTAGTACACTAAAACAGTTATTTTTAAGAAAATTTGAAGGATTCATTTATGTTTATGTACATTTGTTACATTGGTTACAAGCTGTTGCTCGCGACTTCGTACGCGTGAAATTGTTAAAGTATAAAAAAAAACATACACTCGCTAATAACGTAGCTTTTTAATGGTGCAAGAATTTTCTAAATCGGCCCAGAAGTTTTTGATTTATTTCAATACATACAAAAATACAAATCTTTCCTCTTTATAATATTAGTATAGTCTTACTTAACTCACTTATTATTTCTTATAATTTAATCGGTGACATTCATTTTAACAATTACGAGTAGATTTAAGAACTAATTCAACACTGAGTTTAGTATCGATTTAGATTAATAATTAAACTCTATCAAAGTTGGCATTGCGGAGACTTGCTCCATTTCTGTAACTGCTTTGACAGCGTGTTGAAAGTAATAAAACTTTTGAATTTAACTTCCAACGACATGAAGTTTGTTTTACAGGAGCCGATGAACTTTGACTTGAGTTTAGTAAATCATGAACACGTTTGATTTTTAAATAAATAGTTAATGTGTCTTCTATAAATATATCGGAATTTTCAATTTTCAATTTAGAAATGATTAACATTTTATTACAGCGATATCAAGAGTGTAAGAGCACGAAAAGCGAAAGGTGTGCCAGATTCGTGGTCTCTACCTTCCCTTAGAGTTACGGGCGTTATATCTATACTATTATAATAAAGCGTAAGCACACACTTCTTTGTTTCCTAAGATGTCAGCAATTACAGCATATTTTTGAATAATCCTTTCTTTAATGAAATGCCCTACACTTACGTCACGCTTCAGGCTATATATTTTCACGGCATTAAACTTAGTGGGTAAATATTTTAGATAAAAACCCTAATGTGGGAAAAAGATCCTAAGTTGTTGCCAACATAAAGAAAACAAGGTAGCCATGGTTTGACATCATGTCATGTCATTTTGACGTTTGCAATTGATAATTAAACAAATGTGAACAATAAAATGAAATTTTTATAATTTTATGCGGATGATGTCACATGGGAACAGCTAGTTATTGATAATTTTAGCATAGATCTTTATTATGCACTGTTTAACACGACTTTTAATATCTTAAAACCCCTGTTTTATCTTTTGTATGACTCATTTTTATGAAGAAGATACTGTAAAAAAACAGCGAGGTAACTGTCAGCGGCAGGCAGTGGCCAATGGAATTGCCTGCCCCTTGCATACCGGCGGCACGTAGAAACCTCAAAGAGAAAATATACCACACAATTTTTCTCTCATCTCTATTGAAAATTTGCCATTTTATCCGCCATGTTTGAATTTAAATTTGATCATACCGGATATGGTGATATGTCTTTTTAGTATTTCAATTTGCAACATAGTTTAAACGGTTTTATTCTTACAGATTCAAATCTATTAATGAAAATTAGAGAAATAGATCTGTTTGGTACATCTTTTTAATTCTAATGATAATTTTCTATGAAAAAAACCATGAAACAAAAGAAAATCATTTTTACGATTTTCTTTTGTTTCACGATGACAATAAAGCATGAATTTCAATAAATTTGTAGTGAAATTAAGTTATAAATATTATTATTTGCAGAAGAGTTAGTTTAATAGTTTTTTTGCAGTGAATGAAGAGGAATGGTAAAGGGTTTGATTGATCAAAGAATTCGAACAATATTTCATGACAAAGTGAAACAACTTTTAGCAAATCAATAGAAATGTGTATCATTTTGTGTTATTTTTACAAAAACATTTTCATCTCTCATTACCTTTAATTAGATAAAGACAATTATGTTATTGTTTAATCTGGTTTTGTAATTTGTAAGGTAACAATTTATGCCGAAATTATATACAAATTTTATTTTATGTAAATTATAACACGGCTAAACACACGTGATAACATCCGGTGTAGGCACCGACAGCACCCTGAAGAAGGACCCCCAACGGGTTCGAAACTGTCGGTGCCTACACCGAATGTTATCACGTGAGTTTAGCTGTGTTATAATTTATATAATATAATGTCACACGAAAGTTTTAATAAGTTAAATATTTTATTTACAAAGTATTCCAATAATTAAGGACAAGTTATTGATATATAAAGATTTAATCAAAAAATCCATAATATTATTAAACAGAGGTCAAATTCTTAAACACGTTTTTAACTAAAAAAAAGTTTTACGATGTTTTTGTAATCTTGCGTTAAGTTAGATTTAAGTGTCATTTTATTAATCGAAAGTCGTAATTCTATCAATTTTCTTAAGGTGTACCAATAAAACAAACCGCCCATTAACTTTGTTTTTACATTCATAGTAAAATATATTTTCACAAGATCGGACAATTTCATTTTACATTCTAACATTACCGATCTAATCACAAAGGATACGTCTCGCAAAAATTTTCTTTAAGGGTAGATTTTTATCACCACTTTACTGCAGTATACAAGAAAATTGAATTAAAAAGAAAAAAGTACTTGGTACAACAATGAGAGTAGATAAGACGAAAAAAATGTTTAACGAAACATTTTTAATAGATTTTGCAATACGATTATTTGAATTTTATCATATCAATATCATAAATGAGAAGTTTAGATGGATGTTTGTTGGAGTTTGTAGCCTAAACTGCTGAACGGATCTTGGTTAATTTTGGCATAGATATCGAGGATTGTCTAGAACATAGGGTAGACACTAAGGCTACTTGCTTTTGCTTTCTAATTTCAGACAAAGTCGCGGACAAAAGCTAGTAAATTATAAGCATGGACTCATTGACAAATATTTATAATTCTACACAGTAAAAAGATTTCCATTCTGTCAGAACATTGAAAGCTTAACGTAGCAGTCGGGTTATGCCTGAAAACGCAATCAGAGTACAGCAAATGAAACGTCAGACAAAGCGCGCGGCGAGATCAAAAAGAAATCTAATTCTCCTCAACCCGGGCGGGGGATAAACGGTTTTATCAAGAGACCGAAATAAGACCACCTCGAGTTAATTAAACTCACCGGCCTTAACCCTTCATCTTTGAGGTTTTGTCAACTCAACGCAGACTAAAGGTATTCAAGTCCTCAGAATTTCAATAGCTTAACCACTACAATTTATTTATGAAATTGACTAACCAATAACCACCCTCATAATTAAGGATAATGGATTTGATGAATTCTGGATATAAATCTGTCTTTAGTCGCAAACAGAAAGATTTGTCTCAATCTTCTTCTCTCTCCATTTTTCTTCTTCTCTCTTCTCCCACTTCATCACTTCAATACGAGGGCCACACTGAAAGTTTTTATTTATTCCCGAAAATAAAAGAAAAACTTCGAATAAAACATTTTATGGACGCCAAGGAAGCAATGACTTCGTTCCAGAAGGCCATCGAAGAGACCGTAAGGACGAGTGGGCAAAGTGCTTTTTAGGTGGTTCTATCGAATGCAGCTGCTTGCTAGTTTGCTCACTTTTTGATGTTCTACGAACTTTCAGCGTGACCCTAGTACCTTTCTTCAAAAAATTTACTTATGTTTAAACTGTCTTAAGTAAGTTAATCTTACCTTTTAATTAAGTTAGTATCTGCAAAGACTAACACATTAGTCTTAATTAAAAGTTTCAAGACGCCGTCAAAGTTACCTAACTTGAACCCTTTTAAGTTAACAACGCAAACTCTTCAGAGGTTACATGACAAGTTTATTCCAAATGAAGTAAAGTGTTCAACTTTGGAATACTCGCACAAAATGTTAGCATTAAGGATTTAAAAAACACAAAAGTATGCATAGAAAATCTTACTAATATTATAAATGCGAAAGTTTAGATGGATGGATGTTTGTTAGCGTTTGTAGCGTAAACGGCTGAACGGATCTCCATGAAATTTGGCACAGGTTTAGAGCATAGTCTGGAAGAACACATAGACTACTTTTTATCCCTGGAATAGTTACGGTTCCCGTGGGATTCATTAATTTAGTTTTTTAATGTTTACTTGATCATTCTGCAACGGTTCAATATATCTTATAGAAATTTGGCACAGATGTAAAACAAAGTCTGGAGTACACATGGGATAAGCTTCATCCCCGAGAAATGTCATAGTTCGTATGTTTACTAATACCACGCGGACGAAGTCGTGGGCAACAGCTCGTGTTACGATAAATACAACATACAAAAATACTGTTGAGAACTAAAAAAATCTAAAGCACTAGGATACATAGAAATGCAATTAAAAAGGCATAAGTAATTTTAAAACACAGTCGAGATGTACGAAACGTTATTAAATTAAAAATTCCGATAAAAGTATCGGCGATTCAGTGAATTGAAAAATGGTAAAAAAATTAAAAAGAACGCTACTAGAGAATACTGTTTTGAAAACTTGATTGCAGGAATGTTGCTCGTATTAAATCAAAAGTTGATTCAAAAACAAAACACGCTTGAATTGGAAATAAGAACTATGTTTTTTTTTTATTTTTTCAATCAACTAGTTACTTGTTGCCACTAATCATTTCTTTCCACAGATACTTCTAATAATCTTCATAATACTTTTGTCTATTGTTGCTCGAAACTTCCTGTGCGTGGAACTCAAAATGAAATAGTAAAAAATAGCCTGTTACTCAGTGGTAACGTAGCTTTTACATGGTACAAGAATTTTTAAATCAGCCAAGTAGTTTTTGATTATTTTATAAAGAGATTATCAATAACTATATACAAAAATACAAATCCTTCCACTTTATAATATTAGAATAGATTTCTTCCGACTTTTTGACTATGCATAAAATTTTTTAATATTTTAGCTATAACATATTTTACTTAACATAGTATTTTCGCACTTAAATAAGAAATCTTTTAAGTTTTACGTATTTTCATTAAGTTATGAACAGTATTTTTATAAATAAATCGTGTTTCGCATACGTCTGAAAAAGTTCACAAATATTTGCGCCTCATTAGTAAATTTATGCTCCGCTTTTGGTGGCAATTAAAATTATTTCAACATACATTTTATACAATTAAGTTAAGTTTAAGTTAAGGTTATTCGATAGAATATCCACAGTTATTAGGCTGTTAGCTTTTATTACAACATATTTTTGCATTTAAATACATCTGTTATCGTGTAGCAAATTAACTTTGATGATACTTGTTATTCCAAATAAGTCTTTAGAGAGTCGTTTCACTACGGAAATTACCTATAAATACTGCGTTAGTAATCTACTCTATGAGGACTGATAGAGTCAATTTAGTATTTTAAAAAGGTCAAGAAAACAATAGAACATACGCACGTTATCTTACTAATCTTATTAATATTACAAATGACAGAGTTTGGATGGATGGACGTTTGTAGCCTAACTGCTCAACGGATGGTGATGAAATTTGGCATTAATGTAGAGGATAGTCTGGAAGAATACATAGGCTTATTACTCTTGCTGTTTTATTTTCACCCTGACGGAGTCACAGGTGAAAGCTAGTAATCGTATATTGGTAAGATAATAATATAAGAAATAATTTGATGTCAATTGTTACTACAGTAGCTGTTACAAAAAATAGGAAGTTATTTTTTATATTAGCAAATTTGGAGTGGTATCATAAATCATACGTACGCGAAATAAGCGTGGAATTTCTATGACGTAATCGTATTATAATATTGATGGAGTCTCAAGAGATAGCGCGATCTATTTCGCATGATTGCTTCCGAGTTATAAAAACTGACGCGGCGTCGATTTCTAAAATATGGAGCCTTGATCCATTATTTGTGGAATCATTTCATTCTGTACATGCTAGGGGAGTTTTCTTCTTCACAGATATGTGTATGTAGCTGAAAACTTTTGTTTACTACTAGCTGTTGCTTCGACTTTATCCGCTTGTAATTAAAAAAAGTTAAAAGCCTATGTTACTTGAAGGTTATGTAGGTTTCTAATGGTTTAAGAATTTTGGAAATCGGCCCAGTAGTTTTTGAGTTATTTCAATACGCACAGAAATACAAATCTCTCCTCTCTATAATATTGGTATAGATCTACTCATTGCGTTTCCAGAATTCCATTAAATCTTTACTTCAGAACAATTTGTACACATAATAAATCGTACCTCTTATGGTGACTGCCTTATGATGATAAAATAGACGCTTAAAGTTCTTAAAATAAAGTGCATGCATTTTGTTATTGAAAAACCTATCAAAGTGACTATTTGATTAAATAAAATCTGAACTGTAATCGACACCGAAAGATAAAAAAACACGTAGTTATATTTTTTGTGAATATGGAAGAAAACAAGCCAGCTAGTGCTAAGCCTTTTGCGGTCAAGTGGCTCAGCCTTTTCAATCGATGCAATCGGCTTACAATCTCGCTTCGTTGCAATCTTGTGACGCTGTTTATTAGTGAACTAAATAGATGTCGAGAATACACTGCTAATGATAAACTTTCATTAGAATTAGAAATAACGGGTTATTTTACTTTTTTGGATAAGTTTTCGTACTTGCTTAAGTATGTATTTACTATTGTAGTATCTTTTTAATTATCTTTAAATATTCTTTGAGTGTTTTAATTTCTGTTTTTAACAAAAAAAAATGAGAACAGTCAAGTTTCAGTGATATATTGTACAACTTTGACGCGAAACAAATAAAAGTTAGAGACGCAGAAAATTCGATTTGTTTGTATTTGTTCCAATAAAATGAACTAGAATAACTGAGAGACGTAACGTCATTTAAGAATGTACAGATTTGTGTCAGTAAAAGTAGATAAAGTTTATAACTAAATATTGGCAGGTTAATTTGAAAACTTATGTTAACCTAGCTTTCGCCCGCGACTCCGACCGCGTGGACTAAAAAAAAGTTAGCCTATGTGTTCTTCCAGACTATGCTCTTCACCTATGCGAAATATCATCGAGATCTGTAAATCAGTTTTGGCTAGAAAACACACTTGCCACACATATTAATAGCTTAGTGAACATTTTAAGTAATATATGTAAAATTTAATTCATAGTTTCATAGTAATACAATACACTTTTAAATTTACCAAATATAATTCTATGATTTGATAATTCAAGTAAGTTTCACTTCCAGTTGCAAAACGGAAAAAAAGTTAATACTTAAAAATAATTCATATCCGTCTATGTTTTTTTTTTATTTAATTTAATCTAGGAATTTAAGGTCGGCTGTTAGGTAAGGTGTCGCATTACGGCTGTACAATTCATTAGGGTCCTGCGTAGCACAACGGCCTCATGGATAATTTATAAGCAGAAACGTTACCTTTTAGGCACGAAGTGAATAAAATAATAGTGTACTAAAGTGAAGTACGTTTTTTGTATAATTAATTCTTATTACTATGAGGATCCCTATCTATAAATCCTTAAGGATAACAAATAAATATTGAATTTTCAGTGTTATGAAGATGATAAATCGTTAGCATCTACACCGTAGTAGAGCTACGGCGTAGTAGTGCTACGGCGTAGGATATCTTGAAATGTTTTTGACTAAAATTAAAATTGATGGTGATTTTAATTTTAACTCATACATTATCTGATACTAGTTGTTACCCTCGACTTCGCACGCGTGACAAAAAAATGTAGCCCATGTTACTTACAAATAAATTACCTTTCTAACTATAAAATAATTATTATAATCGTACCAATAGTTTTTGAGTTATTTCAATACATATAAAGTATCAATCTTTTTTTTTTACATTATAATCTTTTTTATTCTGGTTGTATTTTTTTTATTAACGCGAGATAAATAAAAGCGTTATTTCTGTATCAATACATTTTCATCGAGATTGTGTCCGAGAAATGAAGTTTATTGAGGGAAGTGTACCAGTTTGTTCTTCGGATGCAATTTCCGTGGACTTTCTTTTATGTCAGTTTTGATTCAACGTCGCCCTAGATGAAGACAGCTTGCAGCGGCTTGTTTATAATTTTTTTGAAATCTACTGATAATTAAGTCTTGTTTACTCCGTAATTATGTTTACGCTACTTTATTGCAAACAACTATATGTTAAACTAGCTTTCGCCCGCGACTCCGTCCGCGTGGAATTAAAAAAGAAACAAAAGTAAATTTATATATGTACTAATAAATTTTACTCCAACTGAACCATATAAAATTTTAAATATGCATATAAAATATCAGCGTTTTTTAAACTGAACACGGGGCAGTTCGTAATTATAATTAACATGCAAATGCGACGCACAACCCACCGACCTCTTAACCATTAAAATAATGAGAATGTGCTCTAGTGGCCAATATAGGAACTAAATTACTATGAAAATATTACTATGTGTTTTATACACTTTCTATAAAAAATAAAGTATAAGAAAGGTACGTTGCAAGAAGTTTATAGTATTAAATGCATCAACTTGTCCTTATCCCTTGTGGAGGGTCGGTACAATATGTGCTGCTCTTCCATGCATCTCTATCAGCCGTCATATCTGAATCCATTCCTTTCTTAAGCATATCCTCTTTCACACAATCCATCCATACTTTCTTCGGTATTCCTCATCCTTTGTAGCCATCCACATTCATTCTTAACACTTTCTGGTTTATCGTCTCGTCGTATAGTATTAAATGCAAAACCTAAAATTAATGGAAACTAATGAAATTAATGGAAACTATAAATGTAATGAAATGTTACAAAACATTATTCAATTATAATGATAGAATATTACCAGCCTTTTCAAATAATGGATATATAAACGACCGAGGATTAAGTTATCAAGTAATCCACTCTGAAGAGAAGTAACATTTAATATTTTTAATAACATTTGAAAAATATCAAATCAGATTTAATAGGTATTTAAAGATTTCTCGATATCAAACCAATAATTTAATCGTGTATTTGCTTCAAGTAACAAGTGAAATCAAATATGCTTCGAATCGCAAACTTTCTGTTATTGAATCACTGGATATGAAAGCTTAATTAACTTCCATAACGGAATTTTCGGGTATGGTACAAGTTATAAACTTTTAGTGCTGACTTAATTGAAATATGAACTTGGCCGACTTTATTCAATACCATAATTCATAAAGTGTGAACGAAAAAATCTTCACAAATTGAAACGTAAACCACAGTTGCAGATTGCTACATCTGAGTGGTTGCTTTTTTACATTTGTATAGAAAAAATTGTTACGTCTCTTGTTTTCTTTTAAAATTGTAGATATTAATATGAGGATTACAGTTGTTTCGGCAAAAATTACCAGTTATAATTGTTATTAATAACATCGGGTTAAATACTAAAAGTTATACGCGAAAGGCCATGTCTTAATCCAAATTGGAATATTTCTTTATTTGATACTTAAAATTTGAGCCAAATTAAAGTTTATGATCTCTGTTTTAAGAGGGTATCCTCTCAGATTTAAACACTTATAACGAAGACATTCATATAAGTTACGACATCTTTAACAGACTTTCATTTTCATTTTTTCATAATATGTTAAATTTTGACAAAAATTCATCTAAAATCATAGAAAAAAATTGTTTGTTTTATACGTTAAAGTATTCCGAATTGAACCTTTCGGAGAAATGTATGAACGTAATAAATAATAACGCCCCTGTTGTCCTTTCCCTTTTTAATATTGGTCAGCCTTATAGAATTCCAATCGTAAATATTTCGACAGGGTCGTGCGTTAGACATACGAAATAATATAGATTTAAGCAATAACTTAAAGGTTCTCACTCACATAACAACTGGGCAATTTTTTGTAACTTTCTAATCGAGATCACGATATTTTTTTCACATACATATGAAATACGAAAATCGAACACCGTCCGTCGTTGTCTATGCGTGCAAAATTTTCATTCAACTGTACCTTTTTCATTGGCACACCGCCAGATTCCCCGACTGTACATAAAAGTTTGATTTGGCATAATTCAATGTAAAAAAATAGTTAATTTCTAGTAAAATATTTGAAAGAATTATAACCTAATATGTAAGAACATTTGGATTTTGTAATAAATAGACCGCTGTTATATGAAATGCTTTTATTCGTCGCAATTTCCTTAATGCTCGTAATAATTACTTTATAGCGATGTCGAAGAAAGTTTCATTATGCTGATATCTTTCCTGTGGATTGTAATATCCACTAGGTTATTTTCATCTATTTTTTACATCTATACTATCGTTATAACATTAAAAATGCAAAAGTTTAGATGGATGTTTGTTAGAGTTTGTAATCTAAACGGTAAAACAGATCGGTGAGAAGAACACATAGGCTACTTACTTTTGTGTTTTAATTCCAATCAGACGGAGTCGCGGGCGACAACTATTGCATAATAATGAAACGATTATTAGTTTCCACTACTAAAAACATCGTGATAAATCGTAATGTCGTCCCTTTTTTCTCGATAAATCTGAGATAGCATTTTGTTTTTATGTGAATGTTTCGGTTATGGAAACTAAAAGTGTGTACATTAATGAAGCGTGCTCTGTGCGTACTAAATTTGAACGTATAAAACAGAAGTTACCTAAAATTATATATTTCAACGTAGATGAATGTATACTTCTGCACTTGATTAAATTATAATGAAAATTTAATATACAATTGAAGGAAATTTGCCGACTAGCACTGTGTTATAAACGTTGATTAATTTTGAAGTACTAACATTATTCCAATTAATTTAACAAGTTCTATTTTCTTACAGAAATTAAATTAATATAATTCTGTAAGAAAGTTGTTTTTAATATGTACAAAAATATACCACATATCTATACTAAATATACTATATTATATAATAAAGCGTAAACACACACTCCTTTGTTGCCTAAGATGTCAGTAATTACAGCATATTTTTGAATAATTCTTTTTTTAACAAAACGCCGTACACTTACGTCACGCTTTAGACTATATGTTTTCACGCCATTAAACTTAGGGGGTAAATATTTTGGATAAAAGCCCTAATGTGGGAAAGAGACCATAAGTTGCTGCCAAAATTAAGGAAACAAGATGGCCAAGGTTTGTCATGTCATGTCATTTTGACATTTGCTATTGACAATTTGACAAATGTAAACAATAAAATAAAATTTTCATAATTTCATGTGGATGAAGCCGCACGGAAACAGCTAGCACATTTAATAAAATTAGAGTGTCTGTTTGTAATAACAAAAAGAAAAATTCCAGGAACAAATTTTTAGGAAGATATATTTGCATTTCTGATTACAAAAGTCGCAGTTAAATTTTTTTTATCTGTCTGACTGTCTGTCCGCAAGCTGCGTTTGTTCCGGGTAATCTCCGAAATAGCTGCACCGATTTCGATGGGATTGTCATTGAGCCACAGCTAATAAAGTTATACATATCAAGTGAACTCTATCTTATTCAGAATAGTATGCATCATTTGCACTTCGCCTTATTTTAAATCTAGAAGACAGAAGTAGCATGCATTGATATACAGGATTTATTAGGTTGGAAACATGATAAAAGAAAGGAAAGAGCCTTCGGAAAAGGCGCATTTTTACAACTATAAGTTAAACAAACTTAACGTTGCATCGATTCAATATCTTTGAGTGTGAACCATTCGATTCTCTATCGACGTTTAAACTTATAATAGTAGTTTTCTAAAACAAAAATGCTTGAATTTTATGACCAAAACAAATGGAACTAAGTGCTTCTTTGATAGAAACTTAGTTTTAATCATACTTCTTACCAATATCATAAAAGCGAAAGTTTAGATGGACGGATGTTAGAGTTAGTAGCCTAAAAAGCTAAACAGATCTGGATAAAATTTGGCGTACATGTAGAGCATAGTCTGGAAGAACAAATTGGCTACTATGTTTTGTTTTTTTAATACTACGCAAAGTCGCGGCCGAAAACTAGTGACTTATGTATTTCGTAGTTTTAAAACACGTTTTAATTTTGTAGACTTACATTTTTATATAGACTTTTACTTTAAAAATTAAACTTACAAATGTAGTTTCTTTTAAACTAAACTAGAACAATAACAAAACTTTAAAACTCAAAAGACCAACACTAATACATCTTATAATCGATTCCGCATTGCCATTTCGTGACGTCACGCGATACCGCTTTCATTGCGATCCCGAACAACGGGAACTATAAACAGAACCCGAAAACGTTTAACTGAATCGTATGTTTCGTGTCCATTAAAATAGCTAACGTGTTTGCTTCGAATATTGTTTTAGTTAGACTTTTCTGTGTGCATTTAAACCGATCTATTTGTGGAGTCTTTTAGCTATCGTTCCAGTTTAGTATTAGACAGATTAGTAGATTATTTTGAAATAATATTAATATTATAAATGTAAAAGTTTAGATGGATGGATGTTTGTTAGAATTTGTAGACTAAACTGCTCGTCGGATTTCAAAGAAATTTGGCTGGAAGAACACATGGGCTACTTCACTTTTGTTTTTTAATCCCACGCAGACGGAGTCGCTTTCGAAACCAAGTTATTAATATTACAACTAAATTGAAATGTAATATTGATACCCAAAACTAATCGAACAGTCGGGTTCTAAATCACGACCCCGTGATCAGATGATAGTCTTAACTATTGTACTGCTAGCTTTCGATCGCGACTCCGTCCGCGTGGAATAAAAAAAATGAAAGTGAGTAGCTTAAGTGTTCTTCCAGATTATCTTCTACATCTATATGATTGATGATTCACGCTCACGATTTCCTTATCATTGAATCTTTAATAGGTTTGTAGGTCACATAATAAGCACGTTGTAGACTACAGCTTTTCATACATTTGATTTTACTGTTTGTGTCAATTTAAGATTACATTTATTATGTAAAAATGAAATGTAAATTAGATTAATTTTGTAGAGATTGTCTAAAAATAAACATTTATTTTTCATATATAGCAAAATTAATTAATTAATTCCCTCACCTCATTCCTCGATGAATGTTCATTGGCTCTTTATTTACACTTCCGATACTGTAATAATTACTCATATCCACAATGGATTCCTGTTCACTGAAATTAATTGCATTTCAGTGTCAGGTGGCGTATTTGTATTTAATTAACGCTCTTAGTAAAATATTATTAGGCCCTGCTACGTATAGGATTAATGTTAAACTATATTAAAAAGTGTCGGTGGCTCAGTGGTTAAGGCACTTGACTTGTAATCTACAGGTCTTGGGTTCGAATCCCGCCGTGTACCAATGTGATTTTCAATTTTTCGAATTTTCATATGTACATAATTTACCCGACGTTCTTACGGTGAAGGAAAACATCGTTATGCCTGAACATATCGGCGAAGAAATTCAAAGATATGTAAGTCGACCAACCCGCAGTGGGCCAGCGTGGTTGACTATGGCCTAATCACCCTAATTTAGGGTAGGCTCAGAGCCCTTCGGTGGGGACATATAGTTAGCTGGTGATGATGATGATGATGATGATGATATTAATGTCAGTTTTAGTAATTAACAGTAATTATTTTATAGTAGGTGGTGATTTTAGTTAAAAGTAACGGTTTTTGGACACTTAGACATTTTTGAATTAAAATGTAGTACTCAAGCACAAATAACTCTCGTACACGCATTATATCTTACTAATATTATAAATGCGAAAGTTTAGATGAGTTTGTTAGAGTTTGTAGCCTAAACGGATAAACAGAACAGAGGACACATAGACTACTAACTGTTGTCTTTTTGTAAATTTCACGCGGACGAAGTCGCGGGCGAAAGCTAATCTTCAGTCAGGTTCAGTCATTATGGAGACATGGTTTTCGTTATAAACAACGCATATATGTCCATGTGTGCTTGAAATATACATTTTTATATTACGTACTGGCACTCCAATTTTATCAATTGGATAGAAAACACTGTAACTACTGCATATACACATCTGCATTAAGTTATTGTTGGGACATCTATTGGTACAGATGTAGAAGATAGTCTGGAAGAACACATAAGCTACTCGCTTTTGTTTTTTAATTCCACGCGAACAGAGTTGCAGGCGAAAGCTAGTGTAATATAATCACAAAAAGAACAATCATCTTCCACTGTTCTTGTATCCAAAAGCGTTTAATTACAATTCATTAGGAAAAAAGAAAATTTTATTGCCTTAGCTAATCGCTAACTTGGTCGTCTGAACTTCTTGCGAAGTTGGTTCAACAGCTCCCAAACTTTGAGATTGGCGATCTAATTCCAAACTTTTCTTTGATGTTAAGTAAAGCGTGTAAAATTTTTTTTGGTAATTATTGTAACTCATAACATGATATGGAAAAATGTTACATAAAAGTTTTTTTACGCCCAAGTCCACTAAAAAGATATCACTATTGATTAAAAAAAACATTACTTTATATTCCTTGAATGTGCTAATTCTGTGAGGATTTTAAATTATTTAACCAACTAATATTCTTTTTATTTATAATACATTTTTATGGCTTATAACAGCGATATGTCCAGCTTCACTTGATTGTCAAAGAATTAACAATTGATATAATTTCTGTTATATTTTTTATAAAATAGTTGAATTTGTATAATTTTGGATTTTATTTGATACTAGCTGTTCCCGTGCGGCTTCATCCGCATGAAATTATGAATTTTTTTTTATTGTTTACATGTGTCAAATTATCAATAGCAAATGTCAAAATGACATGACATGACAAACCTTGGCAATCTTGCTTCTTTGATGTTGGCAGCAACTCATGGTCTCTTTTCCACATCAGGGTTTTTATCCAAAATATTTACCCCCTAAGTTTAATGGCGTGAAAACATATAAAGCGTGACGTAAGTTTAGAGCTTTATATTAAAAAAAAAATTATTCGAAAATATGCTGTAATTTCTGAAATCTTAAGCAACAAAAATAATACGCTTTATTATAATAGTATAGATGTTAATTATCAATGCTTTGTTACTCAAATCCATTTAATTGTAGACTACAATAAGCTCTTGTTCTTAACGAACACTTGACTCAATATCACAAACATTTCATATCTGGAATGTATTCAGTGACAGGTTCTCAATAGTATTAGATTACAGTCACAATAGTTGCGAGATATGTGAACCCATTATCAAATTAGATAATTGATCCGCTAGGGGAAGGCTACTTATCTAATTATTATCATAGATTATTATAACAATAGTTACTATTCAATTTTACTAATATTCTAATTAATTTAACAGTGGTAGAGCCCGCTTTAACATCTTTGCACGAATGGGCCGGTCGCCCGGTGTAATACCACGACCACACATAAAACAGGCGTGAAGTGAAAGCAACTCCGCGTTTCGTCCGATGAGTGTGGTGCCGGAGGCCTAATTTTAGTCCCTTTTCCTTTCCACCCTTTTCTTAAGAGGAAAGGATGGGAGGAAAAAGTAGATTGGACGGTGAAGGAGATGCGTAGGAAGGGGAAATGTCCTCTTTATGTGCGTCTCCTCCTCCGTCAATTAGGGTAGGCAACGCATCTACAATAGCGGATGTTTATGGGCAGCGGTCGCTTTCCATTTCGGTGGATTCAGGTGGCCGCTTGCTCGTTTGCCACCTCGTATTATAAAAAAAAAATTGCGAAATTTTTGATGGATGGATGTTTGTTAGAGTTTGTAGTTTAAACTGCTGAACGGATTTCGATGAAATTTGGTATAGATAGATGTAGAACTTAGTCTGGAAGAACACAAAGGCCACTCACTTTTGTTTTTTTAATTCGACACAGACAGAGTCGAGCCCAAAAGCTAGCATGCTATGAAGGTAAATACTTTTATTTAACTTTAAGTTTGAACACTATTTATTACGATGTGATAAGAGCTCTTCAAGTAAATTTGTTTAAAATTGTGAACTAAGAGCATTAAGAAAGATTATTTGTAAATTATTCATTGATATTTTATTATTACCTATTTTCCTTTTTAATTTAATAAACACTTAAGAAGGTTATAATAAAATTACTACGTATATCTGAAAGAGTATTTTCCAGTATGATGCTTACATTGTTTAGATGCAGAGTCACGAACTTGATTTAAGATAATTGGCAATGGCCCGTTTTAAGATCTGTGGCGTGTGAACCCCTAGTTTGCTAATATTGTTCTTTTTTTAATAAAATCCCTTATTATACGTTCAATATTCTAGGATAAAATTTTATGCTCATTCATTTTGACTCAACATCTGAATATTTAGCCAACTTAGAAAGAGATGGATATATTACGTGAAAGGTGGCATGGTCAAGAAGGGTGTGATGACTGAGATGACGGATGATAGAGTTACTTGAAGGACGAAAACCTGGCACGCCGACCGAGATGATGATGATGATCTAAATATTTAGCCAACGTCTTGTCAAATTCGAGTTCAACTTTATCCTGGGAATTACCGGTACACGTCATATGTCTTTAAATATTTGAATACATTGTAAACTTAAGATCAATATTTGCTAACTTACGTCAAAGGTTGTCGAGTTAATTTTCAAATCCCCCACACCGCGCGTCCCCGTGGGTATTAAGTTACGCAATACGGAATGAAGTTATCGGATGCCAATCCGTCATAATGTTATTTCGATACTGATCGATGCGTTATTAGATTGTTTAAAGAGTATCTTACTCTGAAAGCGTTATGTTATAGCGTTATGATGAGCTGTTGCTTGAGACTTCGTCCACGTGAAATGTAAAAATATTTTTACACTATAGTTGAGTTGATTATAGTTACACGAGCTGTTGCCCGCGACTTTGTCTGCGTGGTATTACAAAACATACAAACTGTATAAATTACAAAAAGCTACGTATCCCTCGGGAAGCGGACATTTCTCGGGGATGAAGCTTATCCCATGTGTACTCCAGACTTTGTTTTATATCTGTGCCAAATTTCAATGAGATATGTTGAACCGTTGCAGAATGATCGAGTAAACATTAAAAAAATTAATTAATAAATCCCACGGGAACCGTAACTATTCCAGGGATAAAAAGTAGCCTATGTGTTCTTCCAGACTATGCTCTAAACCTGTGCCAAATGTCATGGAGATCCGTTCAGCCGTTTAAGCTACAAATGCTAACATCCATCCATCCATCCATCTAAACTTTCGCATTTATAATATTAGTAATATTAAAACTAGGATTGTAACGAAGGCCATTTTAACGGAAGCGGATGCGGAGGCGAAGGGCTTCACCTCTGCAGAAGCTGAGGTTAACAGAAGCAGAATCAGAGGTCAATAATAAAATATTAATCGCGATTTATTAAAGAAATAAAAACTAAAACTACGTTAAATCAAAACACAGATTGATACATAATTACAAGATACAGTTTATTATGCAAATATAATGTACGAATATAACAACTATAGTTAGTTGACTTATCACACCGGCGCGGGCCGCATAAATGATACCTTATCCGTTACAACTCCGTATAAGAAATAACGGAAGCGGAAGCGGAAGCGGATGCGGAGTTATTATTTCTTGCGGAAGCTTCGCACTGCGGATGCGGAATCAGAGTTTCGGTACAACCTAATTAAAACCTACGTTATAGTTGAATAACACAGGCTATATAGCCTATGTTATAACGTACTCGCGTAATTCTCATAGCCTCTTCAATGAAGATGCAAACATTATAAAACTGACTTTACAGTCTGCGGCTTATGCCAGAAGTCATTAATATTAATAACGGAAGCTTTAGTTCGATCTGAACTCACTGCAATCCGTTTTGTGATCATTTTGCTTCGTCTATAATGTTTTGTTAACCTTTGGATATATATAGTGCATTTATTATATTTGAAATATCAAAATAACATAACAAATAATTATTTTCATTATTAAATCACTCGACGCTCGGGCTCGCACATGTGAAAAAAATCCTAGTGAGTCAAAGTAAAATGCTGATGTTAAAATAGTTATTTTTAAAGCAAAGACGTGAATAGAGAACAGCTTCTTAAGGTAAAATAACGTTTGCCTTAAGAAATTTTTCATAGATAGCTATAATTTCCAACAGCTTTCATGGAGCTTATAAAAAAATCATCAAGTGACACTATTCATGCAGAGCTTTACTAAAATGACTTGAAAATAACTACAACGTGTATAAAAGTAGCTTAAAGTTCGACTATTATGACTCAAACGTATTTAAAAATGACAAACAGAAATTACGAACTAGTTATTGAACACTTTAAAAATAATTATTGACTACTTGAAATGATCATTAGAAAATTAAGTATTTTACCAGTCATGATTGTATTTGAAAAGCATTTTTTAATCAACTTAAAAACACTACAAATTTACAAATATTACCATTTTTTTAATTGTTAATAAAATAATTTACATAAAATTCTGTTATATTAAAATACATAGTTCTTATTTCGAATATTCGTAAGAAGGTTTTCGTAACGATATGGACAATATTTATATTAGATTTGTGCAGCTTTTACAAATGTTATCGATGACGTTACAAATACTCTCGCAATTGTTGCGAAAACATTCGTAATAGACTCTCAGATTTTTTATTGTTCTATTTTTATCGCCATTGTATTTAATTTTATAAAACGGTAAATAGTGACTTAAACTTTAAACTGTATAAGTTAGAGGAAAGCCCATTAATATTAATAACGGAAATGAAATCCGGTGCTCGGCGCTTTTGTGGCCAAGTAGCTCTCGACAGCTCAGCGCCGTATTAATCTTTACTTCACCAGCGTAGCCCTACTTAAAACATACTGGTGAGAAACTGAATAAAAACATGGTTTAATAAAATTTAAAAATACAACATTTATTCATAGTAGAGTTTGAGAAAGTTACGTAATATAAATTAAGAATTTTATCACAGCACATAGAAAGCAAATTTCTTCGTCCATACTCATACTGATTAAGCCCAATTACTTTATCGACTGATAAAAAGTCTATACTGCTCGGTGGCTATTGTTCATTATCATCATTTCAGTAGTTACCCCTTCCTTATTTATTACTAGCTGTTGCTGACGTCTTCGTCTGGGCGGAAACTAAAATTTTAATGAACATAGTCTAAGTTACTTAGTGATGACATAGCTTTATAATGGTGCAAGAATTTTTGAAACCGGTCCAGTATTTTTGATTTATTTCGATGCACAAAAAAATATAAACCTTTCCTCTTTATATTACTAGTATAGATGTCTATAATATTGTAACTATGAGAATACCTTTGGAAATATCTATCCCCTTGAATTTTGAAAATTGAATTATTCAACGCACAAATTGTTATTTTAATTGCGAATCATACTAATATCTTACCAATCTTACAATTATTATAAATGTGAAAGTTTAGATGGATGGAGGGATAGATGGATGTTTGTTATAGTTTGTAGCGTAAACAGCTGAACGGATCTCGATGAAATTGGGCATAGAAGTAGAGGATAGTCTGTAAGAACACATAGGCTACTCAATTTGTTTTTTTAATTCCACGTGGACGGAGTCGCGAGCGAAAGCTAGTTAATTCTATTATTATCATAAGAAATCGTTTTTTCACTCATAGCTTTTAAAGAATGTTTTGAAATACAAAAAGCTGGTTACACGTACATGTAAAGACTTGTCACTTAAAAGCGCAATTTCTTCGTTTAAAAACGTGTCGCAAACCGCCGGGATTCTAAGAAACAGATTTAAGAAGCACTTCAAAAATCATTCGCAAACCTCGGCGGAGACGTTCAAACCGCTGTGAAAGGGAAATTGGATTTGTAGAGAATTTCGAGATCGTTTCAATGTGTTACTGAGCTTTTAGAGCCTTATTCAATGACTTGTTTAATTTGCTTTAAATGCGTTATATCGGAAGAATACAAATCTTTTTTATTTTCACACTTAAATGTTATTGAAGTGAAAGAAATAAATGGCAATACTTGCATATAAATATAATTGTGTTTAGAAGGTGGTTTTGAAAAACAAAACAAAAAAAAATGGAAGGATGGGGGAAGCGGATTCGACATGAAAAGGGACGCTTAGAAAGAAGAAATTTCCTCTTTCTTTGCTTCTGTTTGTATGTCGATTACAGATCGCTTTGCTATTTTCGCGAATTCTGGAGAACACCTGCTCGTTTAGCAGCGTATAATATTACATGATTGTAATTAGTTTAATTTTTAAAAATAGAAAATCATAGTTTACGGAATAGTAAAGTACATTTTTAAGAGGCACCTACAAAATTTAAAATATCCAACGCACCCTAAAGTATATGAAGAAAGTGGCTACTTACCTTATTACGTGGAAGTCCATGAACAAAATTACAATTAACATAGAAATGTGGTGCGTGACTCTTCTGTCCCTTTTAGCTAAATTACAAAACACACTCTAATGACAACATTTGAATTTCCTCGAATAAAAGTGACCCTGCAAAGAAATAAAGGGCGTATTGTTTTTAAAAGCTGAAATACCAGTAAAATGGAATAAATTAATAAAAAGATTTTTATTGTTGATACAAAAAATGAGATAACAGTTTCTTATGAGCTAAGAAAACTTAAATCGACAACAGTGTGCTGCAGGCTCAGCGTGGACCGCATGACCTAAGCCATGCCGAGTTGGGTTTCAACCTGTCCCGGATAGTAGCTGGCATACCTGGCACATGCCAGATACTGGCAGGATACAGTAATTTTTTTACTAGATCATTCGCGATGAGACAGTTTTAAGCTTCGTATTTTCTGTTACAAATTCAAATATCGTTTTAGTTTCCTTCAGGTCACTGGGATGACTATTAGCGTCTTCACAAGTCTTTAGCTGACACGCGTTAGTAGCTTGCATGTGTGCCAACTGGCATGTGTATTTTACCAATTTAATTGCTTTATAAAAACTTAAGCAAGAAACCATTTTAAAATGATCTTACAATTTTATGTTTCGATTTCTATGTAACAGTAAGGTAAAGAAAGGTATTTTCAAATTAAAGATTTTTATCGTAGCAATTTTACAACTCAATTTTGAAATGTGCTATTAAAATACAAAGTAGGGTAGCCTGAAAAAAGGTGCAGTTATGTTAATTTCATGGTTGCTATTATGTTATTGAGTCTAAATCACCCCTCGCAATAATACCGGTACTTTCCATGTTCATAAATTGCGCTTTGGTCCTGATACAATCTTAAAAGAGTATTAAGTTATAAAATAATCGCTTAATTGGTACTTAAACTTAAAATTACATACTCACAACTTAAATAGGTGCAATTTGGAACCTTTGAAGCATCATGAGAAGTTGACATTTTGTAATATTATAAAAAATTAAACACAATCATTTTTCACTTATATCTGTTTCGACTTATTATCATTAAAACAGAGAAAATATAATATACAGTAAAGGCCGAATACTGAAACGAATCTAAGACACTTCGCTTCAACAGAAAGCAGAACAAAAAATTCTCAATAGATCGATCGATCGGTAGACTGATTGGCCCTACGGGAAATATTGAAACGTGGTATTGTCATTTAAGACATCATCACATATTTTAACCTTAGTTAATAAAATAGCTTTTTTTTAGTAACCGTTTTATTTTCAGAATTATATTTAGATGCCCAAGGTTCTCTACTAGTACCTACATGTAGTAAAACTCAGAGGAAATCACACCATTTCTCTCGTCTGATTGCCTCTACATTGAAACATGATACCTCATTCCGTATCAAAATACGATTTCCAACTGCAAACGAACTTTCATTTTTGACGCTCATATCTTGGTCCTGTACTTTTTGACTCGAAGCATCAGAAGTGTAAAATTGAGTTCGAATATAATTTTACATTATTGTAATGTTTATTTTTTATTGTTATTGTTATATTAATTTTGGATATTAGACAAACATTACACATGAATAGTGAATGAATGAATGTTTTCACAGTGGTAGTGCCCGCTTTAACATCTTAGCGCGAATGGGCCGGCACGCCCGGTGTAATACCACGACCACACAGAAGACAGGCGTAAAATGGAAGCAATTCCGTGTTTCGTCTGATGAGTGTGGTGCCGGAGGCCTAATTTAAGTCCCTTTCTCTTTACCACCCTTTTCTTATAAGAAGAGGTTGGGTTAGGTTAGGAAGTGGATTTGACGGCGGAGGAGATGCATAGGAAGGGGAAATATCCTCTTTATGTGCGTCTCCTCCTCCGTCGTATAAGGGTAGGCAACGCATCTGCAATTGCGGATGTCTATGGGCAGCGGTCGCTTCGCCATTTTGGCGGCTTCAGGTGCCCGCTTGCTCGTTTGCCACCTTATGTTATAAAAAAAAAAAAATGTTTGGCCAATATTTAAAATATTAAATCGGTATAGGTAACGTTGGCACACTCCGGGCTGCAGCGATAAAGTTCATATAAGCGTTAAAGCGAAATAGCCGTGTTACTCGTAACTTGAGGGTGAAATCAATTTGCTCCTACTGGTAACCGCATCAAGAAAAATAAAACAAAATCGTCAAGTAAAGTTCACTTAACTATAGATTGTCTCAACAATTAAGATTTAGTGTCTTTCTAGTGCCTTGTTTAGTCCCAAATTGCGTAAAAACTGGTGTTTAAAAAGTGTTGGTTTTCATAGACTTTTATTGAAATGGAAATTCAATATTCTATCTACTCTATGAATAAATTATTTTTAGTTACTTATTCTTTGTATACCAGAAAAGGTTTAAGCTTTAAAACCTATGATGTACAATTTTATAATGTCACTAGCTGTTCCCGTGCGGCTTCATCCGCATGAAATTGTCAAAATGTTATTTTATTGTTTCCATGTGTCGAATTATCAATAGCAAATGTTGAAATGACATGACATGAAAAACCTTGACAGTCTTGCTTCCTTGATGTTGGCAGCAATCTATGGTCTCTTTCCCAGATTAGGGTTTTTATCCAAAATATTTACCCCCTAAGTTTAATGGCGTGAAAATATATAGTCTAGAGAATTATTCAAAAATATGCTGTAATTGCTGACATCTTAGGTAACAAAGAAGTGTGAGTTTACGCTTTATTATAATAGTATAGATAATATTTGAAAATGAATTTATTCGCTTTGCATTAGTTGAAACCAAAGCTGTTGAAAGCTGGTCTTGTTTAATAGGTGAATAGACAACGATTTGATTTCCCAACAGGCAATGGAAAAGGTAACGTCGGATTTACCTCAATCTTTCACACAAAGCTTTATTTATTTGTATTGGAAAAGAGAAAAAAAATGTAATAAATTCCGACTTTGTAATATTTAAGCACTTTATTGAATTGCATAAAATTAATGTATACCTAATAGAAATGAATCTTACTATTATAAATGCAAAAGTTCATATGGATGGATGGATGTTTAAACATTTGGGTGGCGATGAAATTTAGCACAGACGTAGAGGAAGAACACATAGGCTACTACTTTTGTTTTTTTTTAAATTCCATGCGGACGGAGTCGCGGGCAAAAGCTAGTAAATTATAAAATGTCGTCAAAATCTCGTTCGTAATTTTGTACAAATTTCAGTCTGTAACATTGAATATTTCGATTTACAAAATGCATATTGTATTCAGTTTTAAGCAATCTGTAAAGCCACTAACTATCCAATTACAAAAGTCTCGGTTATGAAACAATGGTCCTAAATGGCCGCTATACAAAAGGAATGTTTTCGTTAAAAGCCTCATTGTCTCAATTCTTTCATCCAACCAACAATGATTCTACGCAATTAACAATGAAGTCATTAATGACGATGGAAATAAAATTACAAAAAAATCCTTTAGCCATTCAATTTTTAAATAGCAGAAATCACAGCAAATGAATCGCTTGATATTAATATCCACTTAATTAGAACTTAATCATATATACGTTATATCATAATATAAATATGATAAATGCCAAAGTTACGATGGATGGTTGGATGTTTGTTAGCGTTTGTAGCCTAAACGGCAGAACGGATCTCCATGAAATTTGTCATAGGTTTAGAGCGTAGTCTGGAAGAACGCATAAACTATTTATCCCGGGAATAGTTACGGTTCCCGTGGGATTTATTAATTTATTTTTTTATTGTTTACTCGATCGTTCCGCAACGGTTCAACATATCTTATTGATATTTGGCACAGATATAAAACAAATTCTGCAGTACACATGGGATAAGGTTCATCCCCGAGAAATGTCCGGTTCCAGAGGGATACGAAGTTTTTTGTTATTTATATAGTTTGTATGTTTTCTAATACCGCGCGGACGAAGTCGCGGGCAATAGCTAGTTTACTATAAACAATTGACTTTGTTTGATAAGTTTTTCATTCATTCACGTAAAAAAAATATAAATATTTACACACAGGAAAAAAACGTTTTGTATAACATAAGTTTTATTAATGCTGTACTAAGATATTGTTTGATTTTTTTTTTATGTTGTTTAATTACTTTTTATCTATATAACTTTGTGTCTTAATAGCTTTTGCCCGCGCCCGCGTGGTATAAAACAAAAAAAAAAAGTAAGTAACCTATGTGTTATTTCAGACTATCCTCGATATCTATTCCAAATTTCATCGAGATCTAACAGACTGATCTACAAAGTACCAAACGTCCATCCATCTAAACTTTCGCATTTATAACATTATAGTAAAACTGAATAATGTTCCGATATGTGTTTAACAACGATGTGAACAAAAAAAAATCTTAGTGTAGGCTCTATTTGGCATTGGATCACAAGCGTCAGGTGCAAATCCGATTTCCCTTGTTACACTAACGATGCATTTGTAAATCGCAGCTCGATCTCAAGCACTTTTTGTTGACTGATTTTATTGTCCGCTGTCAAATGGAAATTGGAGCAATACTCTTGCAATATTACAATATAATTTATTACTTTTAAAATTATATGTATAGACTATCTGAAGTTTAAATGTGCAGATTTAAAAATAATATTTTCAAGTACTACGTATCCCTTGTTCCTAAGACTGATATTGTAGAGATCCGTTAAGTTCTTTTTATGATATGTCGTGACATTCATCCATCCGTACAAATTTTCGCATTTATAATATTAGTACTATGTTTTTGCATACATAAATATTAGGTATATTTTGGACTAGCTTTCGCCCGCGACTCCATCCACATGGAATTGAAAAAAACCAAAGTGAATAGCCTATGTGTTCTTCCAGACTTTCTTTTACATCTTTGCCAAATTTCATCGAAATCTGTTCAGCCGTTTAGGTTGCAAACTCTAACAAAAATACATCTATCCATCCGTCTAAACTTTGGTATTTATTATATTAGTAAGATTGTCATACTTATTATGGCTGCTATTATAATTTTTACTACCACAATTCCCTTCGAACTATCTCGAATCAAATTCGTGACTTCCTATTGAATATCACTAAGAAAACGACCCCTAAGATCGCTCAAGTATACTTACGATGAAGCATTTCTTCTCATTTCTGGAAACTCTTAACGGCTTTTAGAGAGCTACTGAATGAAACTCAATCACTTATGCAAATGATAGTACTCTAATTAAAAATCATTGAATAAAAAAAGCAAAAGAAGGACACGAGGAATGTTCCAGAATTTACACAATAAAATTGCCTTGCGTAAATGGCTTCGGAATTCAACCCGACATTTAATGAAATATAAAAAAAATCAGTACGTGTCTTTCATTTGATAGTGTGGTAGAGTTTTGATTTGATTATAGAAATTAACAATTTCAATCCTTATTTAAATGAATTCTAGTAACTTTATAAGTGTTTAATTGCTGGCGGGCATTTAAAATAGGCAAGTCGTATCAGAGTAATTAAGAGCAAGCATTCTTTTCAAACTTACCTTTGTTTCTTCGCGAAACAAAACCCTTAATTATGACAATTGTCTTGACGTTATAAGATTTTAAATAGACTTGGAGGAATAATTTGAATTATTCAGTTAATTTCATAATAATTACGCTGTGTGTTTACTATAAAACTTTATACTGCAATACTTTTGGCCCAAACATAAGTGTTAGAAAACTATGTTTGTTGACGTTGGTTTTATGATTTACATTCTACAATATTTCTAGGGTACAGCTATTTCTAGAGATATAATTTTAAACCTAAAGCGATATTGTTAACTACAAAATAGACCCATAAAGCATAAATCTTACTAATGTCATAAATTCGATAGTACAATAAATAGAAACACGGTTGGATTTTTGTTAGAGTTTGTATCCTAAACTGCTGAACAAATCTCAAAGAAATTTGGTACAGATATAGAGCATTTTCTAGAAGAAAACATAGGCTAATTGGCTTTGTTTGTTTTTAATTCAACACAGACGAAGTCGCGGGCGAAAGTTAGTCTTACAATAAATAGACTGTTCATTTAAGGGCTAAGGGTAATAAACGAGGGGAGGTACATTGAATATCAAGGGATTAATTTGTCTCCAAACTGACATAGGTTCGTAAAATAGGTAAACGTATAAGTAAGATGGATACGTCAATGTCAGAAGACACGAGATAGAGATTTTAAACAACATTTTATTAGCCTTGATTGATTGAAAATCAATGTCAAAATTACTGTTAAATCGACTGCAAGAACACATCTAAAAGTGGTAGTTGAGTTGTACAATTAGTTACAAGTGAAAACAAATATGCACGGGAATTGCAAACTTTCTCTTATTAAATCACTGGCTATGAAAGCTAAATTAATTTCCATAACGGGATTTTAGGGCTTGGCACAAGTTATAAAATCAGGAGGAAATATTTTTGAAATAAAATATAAAAGATGACGATTTGACAAATTAACTTAAATAATACTATTCCACGATATTCTCTCGTTTATTATTGAAATAATAATGAGGTAGACTGTTTGAATGAATTATAATAGTGAAGGTTATTTAGTAATTCATAAGAAATAAAAAGAGCGGAACAAAATCAGTGATATTAAAATTAAAAATAATGCAATGAAAAACTCAAGCTTGTTAAAATCGCTCATATATTGTAACTTGCACCAAAAATGTAACATTTCTTTATTTGCCACTTAATATTTGAGCTTAATTAAACCCTCAGATAATTCGGTTTTAAGAGGCTATCCTTTTGGAATTTAAGACCAAGATTAAGAGATTAAGCTATTTGAAAATATTTAAGGGTTTTCTTAAACATTAATTTGGTCCGTTTCGTACCGAATATTAGGATAAAATGTTAATAAAATTTAATCAACTCTGGACATTTTCTCCTATATTTTCTAACTTTTAACAAATTGTACGTGAATATTTAAACCAGTAGATTTAATACAACTACGTATGGTTTTGTTTTTTCCTCTCCTCGTTAAATAAAATTGTTTCTCTGATTAATGGCTGATGCAAGTTATTTTTGGATTTAAATAAAGGTTCTCTTGTTTCTCTTATATCGTATGTTTTATATTTCAAAAGCCTTTTAACAAAATGTGGCTTCTGTAAAGGAACCTTTGATGTCAAATATATTACAAAAGACATTTTTTGAAACATTGTATTGCTTAAGGAAGTAATTACACTAATGTATGGTTGGTTGATATATTAGATTCTATGAACAAATATAAAATTTTGTTCATTTCTTGTCAAGATTATCATAAAGAATACATTTTTGTATTAAACATAATAAAAATTGTAAAAAAAAAACTTTTAATTATGGTTTTATTACATTGATCATACTAATATTATAAATGCTAAGATATGCATAGTTGAATGTTACAATACGTACTTCATCTATACTTCTGTACTATTATAATAAAGCGTAAACACACACTTCTTTGTTGCCTAAGATGTCAGCAATTACAGCATATTTTTGAATATTTTTTTAATAAAAAGCCCTACACTTACGTCACGCTTTAGGCTATATGTTTTCACGCCATTAAACTTAGGTGGTAAATATTTTAGATAAAAACCCTAATATATGAAAGAGACCATAAGTTGCTGCCAACATCAAGGAAGCAAGTTTGCCAAGGTTCGTCATGTCATGTCATTTTGACATTTGCTATTGATAATTTGACAAACGTAAACAATATTGTAAATTTTTCAAAATTACATGCGGATGAAGCCGCACGGGAACAGCTAGTAATTGATATTTATGAACTTGATTCAAATGGTGAACCAGGCTATGTTCACTAGCTAAGATTACCATAGACTACTTGTTAGTTTATACCCAATTCCGGCGATATTACAATACCTTCATATTAGCAAGATACTAAGAGAACAAGAAATCAGAATCTTTATCCGTGCCTACAATACCAAGGGGAAATGAAACAGATGCCATTTCAACTAACAAAACGCTACGGTACAAAATTACTTCGGTAAGTAGCTGAAACGTCGCGCGATTTAACTGGGAATCTCATCCCGGGAGAGCTTTAATACGACTGAAACAGGCAGAGCATGCAAGAATATGTTACCATGCCTCGATATGTTAACATACTGCAAGAATTTAAATCTATGTTAATATGAGGTGAAATGACAACCCTGAAAATCTTTTTTTTAAATCTGATCAAATACTGAAGTCAATCACGTGATAAATGAAAACACGACACAAACTTATATAGTTTCTTACTATGTAAGTTAATATAAATTTATTTAATAACTAGCTTTCGCCCGCGACTCCTTCCGCGTGGAATTAAAAAAAAACCTAAGTGTTCTTTTTTTTTATAATATAAGGTGACAAACGTGCAAGCGGCCACCTGAATCCGCCAAAATAGCGATGCGACCGCTGCCCATGGACCTCCGCAATTGCAGATGCGTTGCTTACCCCTATCCGACGGAGGAGGAGACGCACATAAAGAGGATTCTTCCCCTTCCTATGCCTCTCCTCCACCGTCAAATCCACTTTCTCTTCCCATCCTCTCCTTATAAGAAAGGGATGGTAAAGGGAAAGGGACTTAAATTAGGCCTTCGGCACCACACTCATCAGACGAAACACGGAATTGGTTCCATTTCACGCCTGTCTTCTGTGTGGTCGTGGTATTACACCGGGCGTGCCGGCCCATTCGTGCTAAGATGTTAAAGCGGGCACTACCACTGTTAAAGGTTCTTCCAGACTATCCTCTAATTTTATACCAAACTTCATCGAAATACGTTTAGTCGTTAGGGCTACAAACGGTAACAAACATCCATCCATCCATCTAAACTTTCGCATTTATAATATTAGTATAAAGTATCATGTAAATGCAATAAAGAGCAGTAGACTGAATTGTAAGCAATTTGTTTATTTTTTGGATTGGAATATTCCCGTTAAAGGGAGGAATTTTAAATTAAGGCCGCACCCGTATCATTCCGACTGCAAGTGATGGCGGTTTGTGCTTGTTTTGTAAACTGTTTTGCGTACAAAAATATAAAATCGAGTTAAAATGTAAAAAGCAGCTTTGTATTAAATTCAGACTAAAATCTACTGTTACTATACATGCGAAAGTTTAGATGGATGTTTGTTACAGTTTCTCGACTTAATTGCTGAACATATCTCGATGAAATTGAGAATAGATGTAGAGCACAGTCTGAAAGAACACATAGGCTACATTCTTTTGTTTTTTTTTCTACGATCCAACGAATAACAATCAATTTATTAATTTTGCCTACGTTTTCAACTGCCGCAACATCATCATCATTTGCATTTTACTATAGTCTTTTCAGCAAGTTGTAAGTTTCTGTGTGTTAGATTTAAATGCTGTTTTATTGTACAATGTAATCTAATTTAAGAATAACATTATCTCATAAATCTAACTGGTTTGTTTACGACCCTTCGCAGTCTCCAACCGCATACAAGATTTATACGTTGTACTTTTATACACAAGAAATGTATTTATTTCGTGGAATATAAGTTATTATGAATAGTTATAGATAGGCAGATTTAATGCCTGTAACAACCGATATAAGAAAATAATGAAAAATGTTTAGTCCGGTAAAGAAAATAAAAATCGTAAATACTAACTACCAATAACATTTTCGGATCAATCTATCTATACTATTATAATAAAGCGTAAACACACTCTTCTGTGTTGCCTAAGATGTCAGCAATCACAGCATATTTTCGAATAACTCTTTTTTAAATAAAAAGCCCTACACCTACGTCACGCTTTAGGCTATACATTTTCACGCCGTTAAACTATATAAATATTTTGTACAAAAACCCTAATGTGGGAAAGAGACCATAAGTTGTTGCCAACATCAAGGAAGCAAGGTTTGGCATCATGTCATGTCATTTTGACATTTCCAATTGATAATTTGACAAATGTGAATAAAATGATTTTTTTATAATTTTATGCGGATGAAGTCGTATGGGAACAGCTAGTTCTGTATAACAATAGAGCTGGTTATCGGAATATTGCTTGTAAATTGCAATAAAAAACAAATTACCCTAACCAGCACCTTCACAAAAATACAGTAAACAGTCGACTTTACTTAGGACTTGTACAATTTGATTATACAAATGCGTAAGTATACCATTCTTAGACATCGCAATTTATATTTAACAATATCTTCCGAGTCGACTTCATTCAATGTAACCACCGTCACATGAAATAAAAATTATATCGCATTTTGAATAAAACCGAATCATCTTATCTTAGGGAAAACGTTTCCATTATCATTTTTATTAACGTGCCGGGAATGAGCCACGTTCAGATCGGCCGGCAATTTTTGCGGCGCCTGTATTTCCATAAATTTTATGAGCGAGGGTGCAAAATGAAATTAGAAAGACTAAGATTTTCTTGAATTCGTTTACGATGTATTTCATTTCACGGTAAATACAATGGAAATAGGCTGACATTCAATTAAATTTATGATCAACATAATCCGGGATAGCATCCTGAATTAATAGACTCTGTAATCATAGTCGACTTAAGAAACGAATCTCGTAAAATTAAAAAAGTAAAAGTAATTGTAGTAAATTAAAATGTTTTCGATATAGAATAAAAACATGCGAAGTACAATTATCGTCTACTAGCTTTCGTCCGCGACTCCATCCTCGTGGAATTAAAAAAAAATTAAAATAAGTAGCGTATGTTCTACCAGATTATCCCCTACAACCATGCTAAATTATATCGAAATCTGTTCAGCAGTTTAGGCTACAAACTCTACCAAACATCCATCTATCCATCCATCCATCTAAACTTTTGCATTTATAATATTAAGATTTACTAAGTTGTACTAAAAGGTAACCTATTTTACTGCATACTTCAATAACGATTAAAAATATTGACGTTCTATACAATAACACGTGTTCACACAATATAACGTTAGCGTTGAGTGACACATTCGTAAACCGGTTAATTGGTGTTTGGAGTTTACTGCGGTAAATTGTCACTAGGAATAACCTGTCATGTTCACTCTATACAAATAACTACCCAGTTATTACTACAGCTATGCCAAGTTTTATCGAGATCCATTCATCAGTTTAGGCTACAAACGAGGCTACAAACAAACATACAAACAATACGACTTAGGGTCCTTCAAGCGAGCCTACAATTTCCTCAAAGACCGGCAACGCATCTGTAGTTTCTCTGGTGTTGCGGATGTACATAGCCGTCGTTGATCACCTCTGTGTTCGCGCCGCTCGTTTGCCCCCGTCTCTTAAAAAAAAACATCCATCCATCCGTTCGTTCGTATGTATTTGAATAACTCAAAAACTACTAGGCTTATTTTAAAAATTACTGGACCATTAAAAGCATAAATTATCAGCAAACATTAGCTTTTTATTTTCATGCGGACGAAGTCACAACTAGTTAAATATAAGTGTACCAGTTATTCGAGATTAATCCATTAAATCCTAAAACAATATTAAAATCATTCCACTCTAAAATTGAACTTATAAATTTGCATCTTAATTATTAATAAAAGATCCCTCGAAACATGAGTAGAATAAAGGGTAAATTGATAGCCTTTTAGAATTCACGAGGTACGATAACTTGTGAATATACCTTTTCAAGTATAAAATATCAGCTTTAAACAACTTTACTAGTATATCATAATAACACTTTAATACTTATATCATAAATATGAAAGTTTAGATGGATGGATGGAGGTTTGTTAGAGTTTGCAGCCTAAACTACTGAACGGATCCCAATGAAATCTGGCATACATGTAGGAGATAGTCTAGAAGAACACATAGGCTACTTGGTTTTGTGTATTTTAATACCACGCGGACAGTCGCGGGCGAAAGCTAGTATTGAATTATCTAATGATGTTTCTGTATAATAATTTTCACAGTGATATTAAAACACATTAGCAATTCCGTATAATTTAATCACGTGGTATACCGCATTACACTTACGCACACGAATAAACATTATATTCGTATCACGAAATAATATATTTTTGTATAGATCAAGTTGTAAAGTAATTTACGGATCGTACGCATATATTTATTTTTACTTCTTTACTAACATAGCATATTTTTTAATAGTTATTTAAAAAAAATCCCTACACTTACAACACGCTTTAGGCTATACATTTTCAGGCTATTGAACTTAGGGGTAAATAAATTGGGAAAAAACCACCATGTGGGAAAGGGATTATAAACTACAAGCTGCCGACATTGAGAAAGCAAGTTTATTATGATAAAGGTAATTTTGACATTTGCGATTGAAATTTTGACAATTGTAAACAATAAAACAAAGTTTTGAAAATTAAGTCTCACCCTAAAGTTTAACATCGAATCCGTACAATCATCGGCCCAATGGTAAAAAAATCCCTTAGGGTCGATTGCTTAGTAGGTTCATCGGTCCAACGGGATACATAGTCTAACTGTGGTTTGTGATAGCTCACGGATAGATTAAAGTGGTTTGAAATAGCGATCGATAACCATTAGGATATTAAGCAGAACGAATGGCGACCACATCTTAGTAAAAGGATTACAACGCCATCAAGATGAAAATAGCACGAAAGAACCGTAGAGATACCTATATAGTTAGAAAACTAAAAGCTTTTAATGGACTACGTTCAGAAGTCTCTTACTACTCAATTAAGGTTAGCTTATTGGTACATTTTATGACGTCACAATAAACTGTTACGTCACCTCGTAAATCCAACTAACAAGTTTACGGCCACGTTACCTGATTGCGGGACCTACGCCAAAACTTAATTGCTGGAAGGGAACGTGTCACGCGTTAACAACGGCTTCTGGTCGCCTATAAACTTTAGTATTCGATGGGCGCATTTAAGCAAGCAAAATGCTTAGAGAACATGCTGTTAAGCTCTTCGCTTGTTTTATTTTATGGTGAATACTACCTTTCGCCCGCGACTCCGTCCGCGTGGAATTAAAAAAAACAAAAGTGAGTAGCCTATGTGTTCCACACTATCCTTTACATGTATGCCAAATTTCATCAAAATCCGTTCAGCCGTTTAGGCTACAAACATCCATCCATCTAAACTTTCACATTTATAATATTAGTATGTAGTATGATTATTGTCGTGGCCAGAAACAGAATGAGAAAAACTAATGGTATTTCAATCGGCTTTCCTATCACAATTGTTTCTAATGTAGGTAAAGAAATAAGTTCCGTACTTTACCGCAATATAGCAAGGGTTTTTATATTCCCGGTCGGTTATGACTTAAAAGGAAAATACATTACCGTCTACAAATTCAAATAGTTTGTTGTAACAAAAGAATTTCTTTTTAAATTTTGAATACGCAATTAATAGCAAAGTACGCGAAGTTGCCACTCAAAGAATAAGTTTATAATTTATTCTGGTTTACCTTGCTTAACATCGGGGTTACAGAATAATTAAGACATTTAAAACAAAAGCTGCCTGCGGTTAAAAAGAATGAAAGGAGGAAAATATCTTAAGTTATATGCAAAGGTATTTTTACTCCAATGTTTTACTCGGTAATAATTCCGTATTTTAATGTTTGTATTTTTAATATATTTACTTTAATTAAAATGTAATTTAACCAAATATCGCGAGTGTTAAAATGTAAATTTACTTACTACGATACAAAGTTTGTTGAAATGATGACTCACAGTAATCAACCAGGTGTTGTAGACGTGTTACGATTTAAACTAAGCCGGGTAAACCTAATTACTAAGAGATTATGGTCTTAAGGATATCGTACGTAGATAATTATGAGTTTCAAGACAAATTTACTTTGCTTATATCTTGTAAACGTAGTCCTTAATATTGTATATAGACACGGAAAATGATAGAATAAGTAATGTCAAGACTAAAACAAAATTACAGGCATAGTATTTAATACTTAGGTCAAGTAATTAACGTAACGATTGTCCGCGCAGTTCAGAGGGGCGCTAACCACAAATGTCAGAACTCAGACGGACTCTGTAATTACACTTGTCAACTGGAATAGCAATTAAATGTAATTACTATAATTCATATGAGTACTAATTATGTTAGGTTTATTAGATTTCACTCACAGTTACACCAGCAGGACAACTTTTCTAACATTTTTTAATATCTGGACAAAAAATTGTTTTAGGAACAATACTGAAACGACAGAAAACTGACGGAACATAGTTTGAAGGACTATAACGTGATAACGAGAAAAATAAGGCAATGATGATTAAAGCTTATTAAATGTTACTTCGAGTTTCTAATAATTTCTAATCTATTCAACAAAGAATATTTAGACATTCTTAGAAAAGCGTAATTTTGATGCTGGTAAAGTGAAAATTCAAACAATCGGTTTATTTTTGTGAAAGAGTTTAATCAACTTGGGATAGTATATGTTGAAGAAAACTTACCACTTTAACATGTTAATTACGAACTTGTTAAAGGAAAGTTATGGGACACCATTTAACTTGTCCGTACAACTTTAAACTGTTGCGGTTGAAGACCTTTCATGACGCGTTAGAAGATAATCATTAACCGAACTATCAAACTCTTCTTTTACATAAAGATTCATTCATTGTTTCATAAACTGAACCATGTACTAGTAGTTAAGGGGAGGCTGAAAACCAACGCGGCTTTTTTTATTTTTATTTCATTAATATGTTTTGTAAATTGCGCCGACCCTACGGGAGTAGGATAAGGAGATGATGATAATGATGAATATGTTTTGTAAATTCAACAGTGCTAGAGCCCGCTTTAACATCTTCGCACGAATGGGTCTGCTCGTTTGGTGTAATACCACGACCACACAGAAGACAGGCGTGAAGTGGGAGTAATCTCGCGTTTTGTCTCATGAGTGTGGTGCCGAAGGCCTAAATTTAATCCCTTTCCCTTTCCACCCTTTTCTTAAGAGGTAAGGATGGGAAGGAAAAGTGAATTTGACGCTGGAGGAAGACGCGTAGGAAGGGGAAATGCCCTCTTTATGTGCGTCTCCTCCACCATCAATTAAAAGTAGGCAACATATCTGCAATTGCGGATGTTTATGGGCAGCGGTCGCTTTCCATTTCGGTGGATTTGGGTGGCCGCTTGCTCGTTTGCCACCTTATATTATAAAAAAAAAAATTCAATGTGCTGTTCTGAAAGTCATAAATTTTCAAATTATGAAATATTCAGCAAATATAATAAAAACATAATAAATTATTCAGTAAAGTTAGAAATATGACATCATCTAAAGAACTAGAATCTTAAAATTGGCAAATTCACAAACAAGGTCAAGTTATACAAAGTGGCTAGAATACAAACGTTTTATCTAACCTGTAGGTGACAGATGACAAAACAAGCTTAAATTGAAGATATTGTAAAGATATTCCAAAGGAGACTACTGCAGCTACTTCTAATATACAATTATTCGTATAATTCTACTTCGTACCTTGTTTATTCATTTTAGATGAAAATAAAAGCGTCGTGGAAATTGCTCGCGTGAAAATAAAACTCATTCCGCGGGAAACTTAATAAAGAGCGATAATCAGGCAATTTCACAGTTTAAGCTCTAGGATATCTGTTATGGTGTATATCTTTATATTTTTTTAAGTTGCCACCCAGGTTAAGAGTTGGAAGCAAGGGTAGGTTATTATTTAATTTCAGAGAAAATACTAAGTCTCTACATATAGCTGGACTTCAGGACTCTGTATAACGTCAAGATGTAATAAAGAACACGTTACTATTCCTATTACCATTTTGATAAATAATTTTAGCAAAACTTCTCCATAAAATCCGCAGTCGTGTTAATGAATTTTTGTGGTTATTTATTACCTACTTAATTACTTTACTTCGGAAGTTCACTGAGTTTAAGAAATTATAATTATATTTCTATTAACAGGCATATCTTCATAGAGTCTGTACAAAACGGAATTAAAAAAAATCGTGATTTTTCGTTTTTTTTTTCTATTCTATGTGAATTCAGCCAGTTAATCTGTACTTAGACTTTTTTTTCTTTATCAATTTATAAATTTTTCTTTCGTTGTCATTTGATTATCTTAAACCGTGTACGGATCCCCTAAGTTGATTCTATATCAGCTATTTAGTTATCCGGTGTAGATATTATTCACACATTTTATGAGCGAGGGTGCGAAATTGAATTTATAAAGGCAATTTTCTTCAAGTGCTTATAAGTTAATATTTTTGGACCATCAAGTCTTAAAGATATTATTTTAAACGATAAATTATATTTTTAATTATAACTGACTAGCTTTCGTCCGCGACTCCGTCGGGGTGGAATTAAAAAAAAAACAAAAGTAAGTAGCCTATGTGTTTTTTCCGACTATCCTCTACATCTATACCAAATTTCATTGAAATCCGTTCAGCCGTTTAGGCTACAAACTCTAACAAACATCCATCCATCCATCCATCTAAACTTTCGCATTTATAATATTAGTTAGTTAGATTATAAATACAAAGATAAAATTTATAAATACAACATACAGTAATCTAGAAATTGGTTATAAAGAAAAATAACACACTAAACGATTACTTGGTTCTATCTACCCAATGTAATATACATTATGAAAAGAAACCGAAACAATTTAGCTGAACCCGCTTCGAAACGCATTATCTAAATGAGATTGCCCAATTATTATTTTTTATTGCTGTAAACGAAACGGGCGTGGGGTTCACTTTCATGTTATATATTTCTTCACCTTTCTCGAATTTTTCAAAGAGAATGTTAATGACATTTACGTTATTTGCACCTTTAAAGAAATTGCTACGCATTATCAGCTTTTCTTTCTTTTCTGTATATTAAAGGCAGTAATAAAGGCAAGTACACGAAGAGTCAGATAATTCTCTATACGTTTAACGTGAATTAAAAAGAAACATTTTCATTATATTACACATTTAGTCCTGATATGAAATCGAACTGGTTTAAGTCTAAAGTATCTACCAAACAATAAGTATATCAATATGACAAAAACTACAGGTTTTTTTTTTAATTACATTCAAATCACAGACAAATTAAACAATAAGTCCGCAATATCTTCATTAAGTTCCACTTTTCAAAGGTCGGCGATGAAAAAAGCTATCTGCACTTACAAAACCGCGACTTTGAATAGCATAGTTTTTTTTAGCTAAGATATCCTTTTTCGTCCTACTGTAGCAAAAAATATTAGCTTCCGCAGTACTAAAAAATATAAATTGTGCTTCCCTAAACTAATTAGCGTCATAAAGATAAAAAAATACAATTGTTAAAGCATTAAAACGATCCATAAGAATCTGCAATATAATGATTACTTTTAAAACAAAGACTGGAATAGTTACGCGTAATTAAACTAATACAAGTTGTGACCACTGCCCTTGCGGTCCGTGTCCCTCAGCCCTACGGATAATTAATGGTCGACTGTTGAAACTGATAATACGTTAACTTTAGTTACTAACTTAAGTTATATTGCACAATGTTTTCAAAGATTTTTAAAGATCACTTACAATATACAGCTTAACCAATAATAAAAATCCTGGCTTAGGGATGCGTTAATCGGCTGCTCATTTCCATTAATTTAGTTCCACATTTTTCCGCAATTTAAGATTTTTATATCTTTGGTCAGGCCATTATACAAACAATATTCTTTGTCCCATGCACTTAGGAATTCATGTTAATCACATTAATCTTTGAAAAAGATTTATATTATACCTATATGGTTGTATCATTTTATGTTTTAAAACCGCAGGAAAGAAGTCTCACAGAGAATCTTAGTTATACGAAGTTTGCACGAACACTGGTTAATAAAACATCGACCGAACATCACAAATCATTCTCATTTACGCAGTTCGAATTTCTAATGACTACATTTTTTTTACTAAATATGCATTTGTTAAAATTAAACGTAAAGTATTGAACGATTTGCATCTTTAATTTTACCTTAAATATTTCTAATATTATAAATGTGAAAGTTTAGATGGATTGATGGATGTTTTATAGAGTTTGTAGCTTAAACGGCAAAACGGATTTCGATGAAATTTGGCATAGATGTAGAGGACAGTCTGGAAGAACACAGACTACTCAGTTTTATTTTTTAATCCCACGCAAACGGAGTCGTGAAAGCTAGTAATGATATAAAACTTTAGTTATTACGTTAATTGTCGAAAAAAAGTAAACCATTAGAAATGACTTCTTGATATATATTTCAAAGTATATTCACAATTTAATTTTTTGTATTTCCTTTTTAAATTGCTTTGCCGCAGTATACAAATCATATTTAACTTTGGGATATCCTTGTAAAAGATCTTGCCAATCTTTATATGTTAAGGAAACGATATCAACAACCTGAGAAACAATTGGAGGATTTGAAATAATAATAAAAAAAATGCTAAAACTAATGATGTGAATATTCAGATGGATGGATGTTTGTAGCCTAAACTGCTGAAAGGATCTCGATGAAAGGCATAGATAGATATAGAGAATATTCTGGAAGAGAATACATAGGCTGTTTACTTTTGTTTTTCTTTAATACGCGGACGGAGTCGCGAGTGTAAGCTAGTAAGACATTTAAGATTTAAAAGCACCTCCAGTATTACTTTTATTTCTATCTTTTTCGTTGTTTCTACATCTTATTAAAAACTGTTATTGTTAAACAATACTTACAGTACGTGAGATGTATGAAAACAAAAATGGTGAATTGGGAAAAAGGCCGGGTATAAAACCGAAGTAATCGTTCGTAGTCAATACGGTTAGCAACTTTTTTTCACCGCTGAAAAAGTAGAAAATGTTTGAAAGCATTAAAAAGGTAATTGCGTTAAAAATGCTTTAGAGATAATAGATTTATTATATTAACGGACAAAAGTTAATCCTAATTCTTAAAATTATTTGCGTACCTTTTATCTGTACCCCATTTTTCAACTTCTCCTTCATGAATGAAATATATACAGGGATATATGTCCCCTTCTTGCACAATCATCTTCCCTAATAAAACAACAATCTTACCAATCTTTTTTTAATAATGTAAGGTGGCAAACGAGCAAGCGGCCACCTCAAACCACCGAAATGGAAAGCGACCGCTGCCCATAAACATCCGCAATTGCAGATGCGTTGCCTACCGTTCCTATGCGTCCCCTCCACCGTCAAATCCCCTTTTCCTTCCCATCCTTTCCTCTTAAGAAAAGGGTGGAAAGGAAAAAGGACTAAAATTAGGCCTCCGGCACCACACTCATCGGACGAAACGCGGAATTGCTTCCACTTCACGCCTGTTTTCTGTGTGCACGAGGTATTACACCGGGCGAGCCGGCCCATTGGTGCGAAGATGTACTACTGCTTAAGTTTAGATGGATGGATATTAGAGCATGTAGCCTAATCTGCTGGACGGATCTTGATGCAATTTGGCATAGATGTAGAGGATAGTCTGGATACATAGGCATACTTTTTAAAATCCCACACGGACAAAGTCGCGGATAAAAGTTAGTAAGTAAATACTTTGAAAATTTTGTTTTACTCATCGAAGATCTTATAGCAATAAAAACAAATATTGTGAGATCACATTAAGCCTGCATACCTAGACTTCATAAAAAAATTCAAAATTTCGCAACTACTATAGCATGAAAACCCGTTGTTTAATTAAAAAAAGTATTTTAAATTTGCAATAACCTGGGAAAATAACAACTCTACTTAATCTCGTCACCAATTGACGTAAGAAATATTGCGGCAAATCTTTTAGTAACGGTGGCGACGTCAAATGGTATAAGTAGAGAGCTCCAAGAATATCTTCACGAAGGCATAGCGGTGCATTCTGTACTAACTCTGGTAACCAATTACCTATGAAAATATTATTTCTATACTATTGTAAAGAGGAAAGATTTGTATTTTTACATGTATTGAAATAACTCAAAAAGTACAAGGCCGATTTAAAACATTCTTTTATAATTAGAAAGCTACGTCATGGCTAAGTAACTTAGGCTATATAAAATGTTCATCTGAGCGTAATCGGAAGTGTAAAATAAAATTATACAAAAGTTTGAAAAACAGACATTAAAAACATACAGACAAATTCAGCACCTTCTTTTGGGAAGTCGGTAAAAATTTAAAATTAAAAGCAAGTCATATTTACCTCTCTGTCTTTGCCACAAATGTCTCGTATAATGGTCCACTGCTTGCAAGAGAGTCGGGGACAAGCCGGTATTTTTTAAAAATGTTAAAAACTTCATCACTTTGTAATCGTATTTATACAAATCATTTAATTTAGTATACACAGCGCTAACGGCGATTGATAGTATCCAAATATCCATGAGATATATGACAAAGTTAATGACAATTTTATAATATACTTGTTTCTCACTTAGAGATACAACCTGAAAATGTGATAAGAAATTATCTTAGAGTTTCTTATTTAACCCTTAAATGCGATTTTGTACACCTTTTCGATAACAAACTATCTAATACAAGACCAGTATAAAGGAAAAGATAAAAAATTAACAATCCAATTTATATATTTTTTTATGAATACTATATACAACCTATCCCTTATCTTTTAGTTATTATACTATTACTAGCTTATGCCCGCGACACCATCCCTTTGGAATTAAAAAGTGAGTAGCCTATGTGTTCTTCTAGACTATACACCATATCAAATTTTCATCGAAATCCGTTAAGCCGTTTAAACTGCAAACTCTAAGAAACATTCACCCATCTAAACTTTTCCATTTACAATATTAGTATCAGTATGAAGTATAATTATAAAGAGGAAATATTTGCATTTTACATGTAACGAATGAACTTAAAAATCTCTGGACCGATAACAAAAACACTTTTGTCATTTAAAAGCTACATTATCACTGAGTAACATAGCCTATATTATATGTTGTTTATTTTTTTTTAATCCCACATATTTAAATAATATAAAGAAACTTACGGATTCCATCTCTGTACTCGTATATAACACTAATATATACGTCATAGACACAATATAATCAGCTGCCCAGGTTTTAGGCACAATAAAACCGTATCTTACTTTGCCATTTACTAAAAAAGACTTCGTCATTCTCGCACAACCTAAATTACAATTATTAATGTTAAATAAGGAAATTCGCTGAATTTACAAATAAACAAGCTTGAAAAATCAAATATAAATAAAATAGATGAAATTTAGGGCCTGTCCCACCGAATTGTAAATTGTCTGATAAAAATTCAACGTGAAAAATTTGTGATGGAAATATCGAAATTGTTACTTTATCTGACTGTGACGTTATTTTTAAGCTATCTGAGCCTCTATCAGCCAGTAGTAGGACAGGCTCTTAATTTTTTTTTAAATAGCTGTAAAAGTATGTGTCAAGAAGGACACAAAGGGCTGAAGTTCTAAAAGAACAGTACAAGAGCTGTTACATATATGTGACTTTCCATATTAACTTACCGCCACCTTTTCTGTCTTGAGGCAAACTCCATTCCGAGTAATCAATTGTAGCATTTACATCAGGTGGTAAAGGTGGCACTTTTATAGGAATCACTTCGTCTGCAATATTGAATAAGTACATCTATACTAATATTACAAAGAGGAAACATTTGTATTTTTGTATGTATTGAAATAACTCAAAAACTACTAGGCCGTTTTTAAAAATTCTTTCACCGTTAGAAAGGTTATTTATCTGTGAGTAACAAAGGCTATATACTTTTATTTTTTTTCAATTTCACGCGGAAGAAGTCACGAGCCACATCTAGTCAGTAATATTATAAAAAAAAACCACGAATACTGAAATACTAGAATACCTCTACATGCGACTATAATCCAACCACAAGTCATAGCGTGAAGCACCAATATTACTGATAAAAACTTTAGTATTATCGGTCCAACTCTGCTCTGAAAATTTTAAACATTTTATTCTACTGTAATCAAAAAGATTCAGAAAATAAATAGAGTAGGCATAGTTCAAACTTCACTTGAAACATCATTCACATAATCTCACAATTGTTACAGTGGTAGAGCCAGCTTTAACATCTTAGCACTGCGGGGCCGGCTCGCCCGGTGTAATACCATGACCACACAGAAAACAGGCGTGAAATGGAAGTAATTCCGTGTTTCATCTGATGAGTGTGGTGGCGGAGACCTAATTTAAGTCCCTTTCCCTTTACCACCCCTTTCTAATAAGGAGAGGATGGGAGGAGGAAGTGGATTTGACGGTGGAGGAGATGCATAGGAAGGGGAAATATCCTCTTTATGTGTGTCTCCTCTTCCGTCGTATAAGGGTAGGCAACGCATCTGCAATTGCGGATGTCTATAGGCAGCGGTCGCTTTGCCATTTTGGCGGATTCAGGTGGCCGCTTGCTCGTTTGCCACCTTATGTTATAAAAAAAACAATATAATTAATAGTATTTAAAGTAATTGCCAAAGGATAACATAATATTTAATGTTGATATTTTATTTTTAAAAGCTGGTTAGTTTATTTTATAACAAATTATGTAGCTTATTACATTTTCGTGAAATATGTATTTTTTCCCTACAAGAACACAAGATGGCACTAAACTTGACAACTGATATAGTACCTTTCAGAAAAAGTAGAAAAAAATGTGTTTACTATGCCGAGTCTATATCTATCTATACTAATCTTACTAATATTGTAAATGCGAAAATTTAGATGGATGGATGGATGTTTGTTAGAGTTTGTAGTCTAAACGATTGAAGGGATCTCGATGAATTTGGCATAGACGTAGAGGATAGTCTGGAAGAACACATAGGTTACTATTTTTTTTTAATTCCACGCGGACGAAGTCGCGGGCGAAAGCTAGTATTTCATAAATGTCTGACTGTAATGCAATAACTATGTGAATTATTTGTTACCTGAAAGCCTGTACAAAAGTAACTATGAAACTCATAAAGCAACCGTAGTCGAAGTAATCTAGCCAATTGATACCACCAGTTTCCAGTCAAAAACGTCAGAAGAGGAACAAAAAGCGATATCATATCACAATAACAACCCCATCTTAGAAATCTTCTATGCTTTACTAAACGCATTATGCATTTGCCATCTACTACCGTCATCTCTGCCTAAAAACAAGAGTTATCTCTTTGATGTCATATAGTAAATTGAAAATGGCGATAAAGGTAACATAAAAAAAATTATCGATGGACTAAATTGATCGATGGGATAAAATTGATTTTAAATATAAAAGCAATGAAAACCGGAATTAAAAGTTCTTAACATAACAGCATTATAATAGATTGTAACATAATTGGTACTTACTGAAAAGAATTTGGAAAGTATACTAAAAAGGTGTATGACATCGAGTATAGCTAGAAGTATAACAATGTTGTATTTAACATCATCATCTACAGTCTCCAGAGTGAGGACCACTGTGGAACTAATGACCGGCTCTATCAGCCAAGTTAGGAAGAGCCATTGGGCGTATCGAGTGCCGATATTTGCTTCCATGTGAGTTGTCATCCACTAGAAGAAAATTATGGGAAAACCGTTAAACAAACACACTCATAATAGAATTCCTATCTCCACTTCTAAGATCTAATTTTGAAGTAAGCTGTTATAAAACCATAATCTATACTTCTATACTATTATAATAAAGCGTAAACACACACTTCTTTGTTGCCTAAGATGTCAGCAATTACAGCATATTTTTGAATAATTCTTTTTTTAATAAAAAGCCCTACACTTACGTCACGCTTTAGGCTATATACTTTCACGCCAATAAACTTAGGGGGTAAATATTTTGGATAAAATCCCTAATGTGGGAAAGAGACCATAAGTTGCTGCCAACATTAAGAAAACAAGATTGCCGAGGTTTGTCATGTTATGTCAGTTTGACATTTACTATTGATAATTTGACAAATGTAAACAACGAAATAATTTTTTTTATAATTTCATGCGGATGAAGCCGCAGGCAACAGCTAGTTTATTATATATTGTATTATCACTTACAGGAAGTTTGAGTGATTTTCTACCACGAAGTATATATTGTACAGTATTATGTGGATCCTCGACTACCGGTTTGTTTAGTGCCATAAAGTCTTGTTTTATATGACGTTCCAAGTTGGCTCTTGCCTGCAAAGTAATGTGATAACTGAGTTTTTCAAGTTTATCATAATTGATTCTAGTTAAGTCTGTACAATTTTAATTTCACAAATTCAAATTGAGGTAGTAGAGACGAGCCTAAAAATGAGGTAACTACAAATTCTTTATTATCTTGAAGTAGTTTGCATATTTTTGTATTTCTGCATTACGTGAGATTTAAAATGACATTGGTTAACATACATCATGATTGAGAGCTTCTTGGAAATCCGCAATAGGTATCACTAGTACATCTGCATAACCATCTGCTTCAGCCGACACACGCACTGGCCGCGGCTTAATTCCATCCAGTTGACCAAATATTGCACCCTGATAAATAAAAACGCTATGTTCGTTTATTTATTTCTTTATGATCGGTTATTTTCTTAACCTGTATATATATCTTTGGTATTCCAGTTTAATTTTCAAATTCTATTGATAACCTTCTCTAGCACCGCCAATTTTTCTTCATTCCTCTTCACAATAATATTACCACGATGAACCACACACACCCACGGTGTTAGATCCATCTCTCTCAGTAACTCTTGGCCAGGCAAGAAGTACATCTGTCTAGAAGCAGCCGCCATATTTCTTTCCAACTGCTCACCACCTTGTAGAACACTATTGAGCGCTGTAAATGTTCTACAAAAACGTATTATTTGAGACCCAAATTTATTTTGAAATTAAACAGTAAATTGAATTAGATACGTACTGTTTATAAAAGTAATAGCTTAAATCTTGTCTGAAAGCGACACCAATACGATCACTCATCAAGTTGTGTACATCAGTTCCTTTGGTCCTGAATATTAAATTTATTGATGGTTATTGTTATAGAAATTTGACAGTTATGCGTAATCTATTTACCTTTTCCAAATGTATTTGAAATGTTCTTGAGCATAATCAATAAGTTTCTCGTCAACTCTTTCTGCCTCTAGGAATCTTTTTAGTTGAAAAACTCCATGCTGGTAGATTGTATTCCCACGGAAATGTAATACCAATAAAGTGAGATTATAACAAAGTACGAACCTAAGAAAAAATACAAATCTATAATAATATTTTGTATCATTTCGTATCTCTATGTATTCATAAAATATTCGTTACGCACCAAAAACTACATCCAAGCAACAACAAAACGATAGACGTTCCAATATCTTTTCGAGTTTCTTCAAAATTCCCCAAATCAATTCTAAGTAGTCCATTTTGGGCGAAATTCAAACTTTGCGCGAATATCTAATAAAAATACATGAAATGCACCAAACAGTAACTGGTAATTTTAACGTTATTTTACTGTCTAAAGAAATAACTTACCATACCGATACCGTCATAGGTGACAGTATTATTATCAAACACAGTGTGACTTGGCAACCAACATCTGCTTATAAGAGTAGCGTTGATGAACCCTCCGTTAGCATCCCAGTTAAAGTTAATACAGATCTTGATAAAGTAATGGCTGACGGCAAACATCACGAGAACAGATATCAATTGCCATTTAAACATCTAGAAAACAAAGGAAGAGTCAAAATTTAAATCTCGCCTCCACTAATATTATGAAGAAGATTTGCATTTTTCGACGTTACAAATTTTTAAAAATTCCACCACCATTAAAAAGCTACGTTATCAGTAGCATAGACTATTGATTTTTATATTCACGAGGCGTAAGTCGTGAGGAACAGCTAGTAAAAAATATTTTTTCAATTCCTTCACCACTTAAAAGATATACAAACCATAATATAAGCAATATTGGCAGTCGGAGTATCAGCCAAGTAATCAAAATATCCAATCACTATATACAAATGTGCAAAACGACTGAATGTATTTATAATCAAGGCATCGTCATCTTCAACGACTTTACTCATCACCACAATGTATATTTCATATATGGGTAATAGTCCAATAGCATCCATGAGAAATGTGCCCGTTAAATAGTGTCTGAGGCAACATCTAAAATCAGTTATAAGAAGTCCTCGATGATCGTAATAAGGCATCTGAAATTGCAAAACTATTTAGCGAAAAATAGCCCGATAGCAAAAATATGGTATGATCCAAGTCGGATCACGTCTAGTTTCATTTAAAAAGCTAAGGGCCTATCCCACCACTGGTTGATAGAGGCTCAGATAGCTTAAAAATGACGTCAATCGCAGATAAGAGAATTAAATCCGATATTTCCATCATATATCTTACATGTTGGATGTTATCAAACAATATACAATTTGATGCGACCGGCCTTACAAGGTTTGTGGGATTACTTATGGTTAGTTAAATCAGATAATGTAGGGACTTTCATTGAAATATGGAACATCTAATTTGTTTTATTGCACAATTTAATAACATACAAATAGCTTCAAAATGATATCGATCAGTCCGACGCCGTCGCAAAATGCTCCTGCAATCATCAATGGCGATCGCCAATAAGCTCCAATGCCACCTTTGAAACCAAAATTATTACGGATTATTACACCCAGATTATTAAAAGTTTCAATTAATAAGATGGCGAAATTTGAACCCACGACAACTAACCCTTAACTACGTCATTGGTGATTCACAGAATATTTCACTAAAAGTCGAAAGGTCTCTTACCTTGTAAAGATCTTGAAATAATTGATACACACACAACTATAACTCGTAGGAGCATCCAGTAATGCCAGAATCTGTAAGTTTAAATAAATAGGACTTTTACCACACAAAACAACACATAAAATCTAATATACAGCAAATTAGCGCTAGTAAAAAAATCAATATCGTAAAAGGAGGTAAGCTAATACTGGAACGGCCGCTACTTCGCTGGTTTTGAACTGGCCTCTTTACACACAAGTATTTACACATAGTTGACTAAGTTCGAATTATGACAGCAAAAGTGGTAGCGCCAGTAAAAATAACATCTGTTGAATTTGATCTGATGAATCGGTCTAATACCATAACCAGACAGAAGAGGAGCGTGAAGTGGAATCAATTTAATGAAATAAGCGTACCAGAAGCCTAATTTACGTCCTGCCCCTCAGACAAATGGACATTCGATTAGCTTAGTAGAATCGACACAATGTGTCAAAATGTATAGGAATTAATACGTGACAAACACGTGACATATCAAATGTGATTGTAATTTCCATACATTTTGGACTTTTCGATCAGCGATAGCGATAATAGAATATTACATTGTCTAAGGGTGCTGTTCTCCTTCCCATCCTTTACTTGTAACGGATTAGTACGAGAGGTGGATTTAGCAGGAAACACAAAGTAAAGGAAAATATCCTTTGTTTTTAGGGCAACGCATCTACAAATGTGGATGTCTACGAGCAGCGGTTTCTTCACTATTTTAGTGATTTTAGATGACCGTTTGCTGGTTTGACCGTGAACAATGGAAGATTTACAATTTTTTGGCATTTATTAGTATGATTTGAAGCACATAATACATACGGTGAAGTAGGCGTTATACTAATCATCGTTAAACGTTGTGATACACTTGTTTCATTAGGTTGGTTAGTGTGTCTTTCGTCATGCTTGGAGTGAAAAAGTCGACGATGCTTCTTCTGAATCTGTAATTAATTAAAATGTTAAAGTAACCAAAAAACTCTCACTAATGTAAGAAGCTAACAACTTTTTTCTTATTAGAAACACATAATTGCCAGTATCTAATTGAAATAAACACTTTATGTTTAAAATACTTACTTCTCTATGAGTTTCAATAAAACCTTGTGTCATTTCACCAAATCTCGACTTAAATTCTTCCATGCAATTTTTGAAAATTGACCACTCAAGTGGGTACCGCTCTAAAATTTTAAAGAAGGCCGATCTGTTTATAAATAGGACCTATAAAAAGTTCGTCTTTTAAATTACACCATTAGCATCTTTTTAAAAATTAAAACTGTATAGTGAACAAACACTTTTTCTAAAAACTTGACAAATTGAAATTGATATTCATGCTATTCTTAGGATTCAAGAATTTATTCTAAACATCCTACAGAGGATATAAAAATAAATACAAATTAACCATACATTTTGGAAGTAACTTTTTGCTTAAACTAGACATTTTAGAACGCATGACATTCAGATTTCGGGTTTAGGTAATTATCAAAAGTTACTCGGTTTAGTAATAAAATAATTTCAAATACCTCACATTCAGTATATGCCATGTAAGTTCTAAACGGTGGTTTATTAAAAAAGACCGAAGGGAAGGCAAGCAAGTCGCCCGGCTTGTACATACTTCTGACTAATTCACCTTCATTGTTATATTCACTTTTAATGTAACCCTGATTAAAAATAAAATTATTTAAAAATAAAAGACTTTATTGATCACACCAGTTGCACAATAATCTTCAGGGCTCTGCTTCCTGAGCTAGGTACCTGTATTACAAGAGGCAGGTCCTTCTCTTTTGTCCATAATTATTTATTGTGTTATGTGTGTGTGTGTGTTTGAGGTTGGTATATCATATATGATTGGGCGTTAAGACATCTTGGAGTTAAGAGTTTTTATGCTTTAAAAAGAAAGAATACAATAGAAAGTATAACTAGAAAACTAACATCTTAAACTTACTTGAACAAGCCACGTTACATTTTTCGGTTGCAGACCAAAAATAATAACAGTAGATAGTTTTGGAAGCAAGATAAACTTAGCGTTGTAAGCAAGTTCCCTGATAAGACCATTATCGGCCATTTGAAAAGGCAGGGACTGCCTTATTATTTTCTCTGCTACTTCCCCGTGTACTTTCCAGTATATGTCGTATGGTTCATTTTTTAATATATTTGGATATAAAACATCCATTCCTTTATAATATTTCCAATGGCATTTCATATACCGATTCAAACGTCTCAATAATTCCGGGTGTATTTTAAATTGCTTATAATTATTCGTGACATTGATCACGAAGAATTGATACTTGGATACTCCTGTATTGTATGCATGGAATATACCAATCAAAGATGTTTTACAATAGATAAAGATTAAAAATCCACAATAAATAGTTACAGTTGACACGTAAACATCTGTTAAGTTTTGTGTTGTGTTATGGGAAAAAAGAAATTCCAAAACCCATGCTAGAAATATTTCGAACACATGACGAACTTCGTAAATACATTTGTTTTTAGGTACTCCCCAATCACAAAATACATCACCATAGAAATTAACAAGACTCAAATCGGGAATTATAGTTATCAATGCAAGCGTTAAGTAGCTCATTATGTACACAAAAATTAAGTGAATTAAACAAACTTTAAGAATTACGTGAATCAATGGATCTTTTCCAAAACTCCAGTTAGGAAAGAGGACGTATATTTTTAACAGTCGATTAAACTGCACCGTGTAATAGTATTGAGGCATCCCGATCAGCATCACGTAAGTCTCGAACCAAGTGGCTGACAAAATATCAATGAAAAACCAGACGCTTTTAAAGCGAGCAAACATCACAGATGCGAAGTAAACTCTACCCGTTTCCTGATTTTCCATTGTTGTTATTAACGACACGCATACATCAGCCAAATAAACTATATCAACCCAAAATTGAAAGAAATTAAACCAAACCGGAACATCCGGCCTTGTAATATTAGGCGGATAGAATATAAGAACGAGGAAAACCGTAGCGACAACAATTCTGTTCCATACAACACTAAAACTAGAATTAGGAAGTAGAAGTATCGGAAAACGAACGCTTGCGAACAAAGAGTGCTTCCTCAATTCTCCATCTGTGCACAAAACTAATTGACCAAGATATTTCGGGCAATGGTAGACTACTTCTTCCGCTGATAATTTTAAAGAAGGTTTAGAGTGCTGATCTTCTGGCAAGTTGAAATGCGATACAACCTCCGATATCTCCCACCATCGTTTTTTTAGCCAAGCAATACCTTCATCTTCAGCCCTATCCAATCCTCTTACGTGCTTTTTACACGAATAAAGCGTATGAGCGTGCTTTATTTTATCCTTCACGCGTTGTAATATTGCTTTCCTGTCTACTGGGAACTTGTGCAGAGCTTTCAGAATATCCGCTCGGGGTAAATAATATACTTCACAGTACGTAAGACATCGCACCATAACAATTCGCTTTGCAGGTGACAAGAAGAAACTTATGTCTCCTATAATAGTACCGCTCGTGAATGAAATTATAGGAGTGATACCATCGTCCGTTGAAATCAGTTGAACTATACCAGTCTTTATGTAATACAAGTGTGATTGACAGTGAGGACCGACAAAAAACCTTGACCCTGGTAATTTGTAATCTAAATGTATGAAATCACATAACCACTTCTGGAATGCTCGAGATGTTCTTCTCAAAGTTGGACTATGGTAAAACACAGCCCAAACGAGATCCTGTTTGATTTCCACTCTCAAATATCGAGGTAATTCCGACATTATATTAGGAAGTCGGGTTATACCATCGTGTTTCTTCCACATTAGCGCGTAAAAATTTTTCACATCAATGTACGCTTTTGGAGATGGATTCCTTCGTTTTGCCTCGCCTATTATAATTTGTACTCGTGGGTGAAACGAAAAGATACAATGTAACTTTAATAAAGATTCAGCAATCATTTTTGGAAATATGACAAAAGTTGAGATGAGGTAGAAAAATATCATTAATGCACTGAAGAAGGCATATTCCACTAAAGTAGAGGCTTTAATTTCATCGAACATATAATTTACGGGAAAGAAGAAAATAAACGAAGCTCCGTAAACATAAGTTGTTAACGTTTCATCCGTTTCGTTGAGCTGGAATGAAAAAAAAAACATTAAAAAATAAAATGAAACCGCAACCATGTTCCTGCTGTTCTACTAAAAAGTTAAGGAACCAAATATTAAGGCTTTTACATCTATACTAATATGATGAAGAGGAATTTATGTGCATTGAAATAACTCAAAACTGGACAGATTTCAAAAATTCTTGCACTATTAAAACGCTCTATTGTCACTGAGTAACATAGGCTATTTTATACAGTAAAGCAAGTACCTTATACATGATATATTTCCTCCAATCTTTGTAATAGCCCGTACTAGTACATGTATCACAGAGCCCTACATATGTCATCAACATTAACACACACGTGATACAATTGACCGTAATAATATTCATAATCGTATAACCGACACAGAGTTTAATATTATCATGTGTGGTTAGCAGAGAAAAATATTCTGCCACTCTATAGATTCTGAAATAAGAAACAACGTATAAGAACACTCAGTCTAGTACTGAGTACATTAGTAAGGCGAGGTGAAACGACCGTCCAGGGCGCCGGACATAAAGAGACGTCACAGGTAACGTAAAGGGCGTATCTTCTTTTGTTTAGATTTATATTGCAGTTACGGGCGAAATAGAAAGCTCGCCCAGGTTGGTGTCAAATGGCCCTGATAGTACTAACTTACACAGGTATCTAATAATATGTTCTACATTTTCTATATAGTTTGAACTATTATTGTTCTATTTTTTGTTACATAATAAAATATTATTACAAGGATATTAAACTGAATCATATAACTACTGTCAAATATAAAGAACCCATGGTGTCTGCCTTATTTCCTTTTAAATCATACTCTACATAACTAAGCTCTCGAATTAATTTACTACTATAATTTAATTTAAAACTACTCACGTTATAAACTCAATGAAAGACAACATATTCGGCCAGTATTCAACCTCTGTACAAACAACATTGCTCATGAGGTGAAAGAATGGTATTATGCACAATAAATCAATTAAAAGTAAAAAAGCTGATTTAGGCAAAAACTCTCGTCTCATTGCCTCATCCGTAACTTGCCTAAAATAGAAACAAAACCATAGCAACTTGAGTAAGTTTTGTCAAGTACTAGCTGTTCCCGTGCGGCTTCATCCGCATGAAATTATAAAATTTTTGTTTTATTGTTAACATTTGTCAAATTATTAATATCAAATGTCAAAATGACATGACATGACAAACCTTGGCAATCTTGCTTCTTTGATGTTGGCAACAACTTATGGTCTCTTTCCCACATTAGTGTTTTTATCCAAAAGATTTACCCCCTAAGTTTAATGGCGTGAAAATATATAGCCTAAATTGTGACGTAAGCGTAGGGCTTTTTAATAAAAAAGAATTATTTAAAAATATGCTGTAATTGCTGACATTTTAGGCAACAAAGAAGTGTGTGTTTACGCTTTTTTATAATAGTATAGAAAAGATGTAGTGATGGGTGCCACAGGTAAAAGACATTAGGGATTTTTTTAAGAAATATTAGTTTGTTTTTTGTAAGACTAAGGATAAGCAATTTCATACCTTACCTATGCATTATATGCAGACAAGTATCAATGCCGTAGATGACGTCAGAGCAATACATATAAAAATACTTTAATAAAAATAAATATATATTATAATCGAGGACATCCGAACAATAGATAATAGGGTAAACTGCTTGTAGAGGACCCTACAACAGATAGACCATTATTTTTTTTAATAATAAAATATTAGATTTTCGTAACTTTACTAATATTTCCTTAGACTTGTGCTATAGTTCAAGACAGTCGATTGGGGAGATTCCCTGGACTGAAAGAGATCGGTAGTTCGTACCCCATTAGGCTATTGGCGCTTAATTTTCATCTGCGAAGAACTTGATTTACAAATCGCAAATAAACCATATAAATATACTTACAAACGTGCTTTTCGCAATCACAGATAACAGAACAAGGAATTTGAAAACAGGATGAAATGGTAGAAAGATCAGATTACTCCAGTTTATGGAAGATTCTCCTGAAGGTTCATCCTCATAGTCATCATCATCATAAGTAGAGAAATGTGTCACTGATTTCGATGATGTGCTCCCAGCTTTATACATGGTATTTAATAGTTACAGGTTTAAATTTTTAAATAACCAGATGAGTTGCTATGAGTTTTGTCAAATTTTGACATATTAATGACAGAAATGGAGCGGTGACAAGTGGACAGTAACAATATAAAGATTTTTTTATAATATAAGATGGCATACGAGCAAGCGGCCACCTCAATCCACCGAAATGGGAAGCGAACGGTACCCATAAACATCCGCAATTGCAGAGGCGTTGCCTATCCTTAATTGACGGAGGAGGAGGGGCACATAAAGAAGACATTTCCCCTTCCTATGCGTCTCCTCCACCGTCAAATCCACTTTTCCTTCCCATCCTTTCCTCTTAAGAAAAGGGTGGAAAGCGAAAGGGGCTAAAATTAGGCCTCCGCCACTACACTCATCAAACGAAATGCGGAATTACTTCCACTTCACGCCTGTTTTCTGTGTGGTCGTGGTATTTGCTGGGGGCGAGCCTGCCTATTCGTGCGAAGATGTTAAAGCGGGCTCTACCACTGTTTAGTCTTTTAAGCCGTATTAGACCTCATTTGTCGCCAAAATCTGAGCAGAAAAGTGAAGCAACAATGCGCACACGCATGATACCTTACAAGTACTACACATATATGACTAGTTATAGGTATTTAAAAACAAATATAGTTTAATCAATTAGGAAAACGTTTTATTTAAAAGTACAAAAAACATTAATTTCAGGGCGTAATGCTAACATAAAACAAAACCTAAGTTTTGCGTATTATTATATTAAGGTGTTAAAATTGATTAGTAGTTACAATATTATTTGTGAATTAATGAAAATAAAAAAATAACAATCAATTAAAATATAAGGTAGTAGGTTACATTTAAGTTAACACAACAATATTAATACCTATTCCCGGCATTCGGATTGGCACTTCAGGATTAATACTACTCTATTACCCGATGTGCCAACTGCAACTCTATGTACAGTCGGGAAAACTGGCAGTTGGCAGTTTTCTACCTGAAACGAAACGCGGAACTAAAACCAATATACCGCAACTTATAAATAGGTCTGTATGAAATAATCACGGCTAGTTATTTTTAGAAACCTTCGTTTGCATCATTCACTGGTGTTTAAATAGTTATTTTTAGGATGAGGCGAAAATTGTTTTGTTGCAATAAACAAGGAAAAGTCTAAAGTGGAACAGGCAAATCCGCGACTGTACCATAGCAGTTAAACAGTTAAACAGTTACATAGGTAAACAGTTACAAAGTTACAGTTACACAGTTACAGTTACACAGTTAAACAGTTACACAGTTAAACATTTAAACAGTTACACAGTTACACAGTTACACAGTTAAACAGTTAAACAGTTGTTTAACTGTTAATGGTACAGTCGCGGTCCACTTTAGAATATGCCTTGTGTGATGCAAACAAAGGTATTTAAAAAAAAACTAAACCAACATTTTTTCGTATTTATTGTGTGTACTCTTTCGCCAGTTTGGCGACGTGGTGTTGTGCGACAGCGGCGCGGCGCGGCAGCGAGGCAATGTCGTCGCCCGTGGCCGCGCGCACGCTGTACGCTTGTAGCCGACATGAGCCCGACAACATGCGACCTACCACTCTGTACGAGTACAGAAATCATACTAATATAAAAATGCGAAAGTTTAGATGGATGGATGGATGGATAGATGGATGTTTGTTACAGTTTGTAGCCTAAACGGCTAAACAGATTTCGTTGAAATTTGGTATAGATGTAGAAGATAGTCTGGAAGAACGCATAGGCAAAAAAAAAACAAAAGTGAGTTTTTTTTTTATAATATAAGGTGGCAAACGAGCAAGCGGCCACCTAAAGCCACCGAAATGGACAGCGACCGCTGCCCATAAACATCCGCAATTGCAGATGCGTTGCCTACCCTTCATTGACGGAAGAGGAGAGGCACATAAAGAGGAAATTTTCCCTTTCTATACGTCTCCTCCACCGTCAAATCCACTTTTCCTTCCCATCCTTTCCTCTCAAGAAAAGGGTGGAAAGGGATGAAATTAGGCCTCCGGCACCACACTCATCAGACGAAATGCGGAATTGCTTCCACTTCACGCCTGTTTTCTGTGTGGTCGTGGTATTACACCGGGCGAGCCGGCCCATTCGTGCGAAGATGTTAAAGCGGGCTCTACAACTGTTACTGAGTACTTTTGTTCCACGAGGATGGAGTCGCGGGTGAAAGCTATTAATATTAAAATGTGAAAGTTTAGATGGATGAAAAGAAAGATGGATGTTTGTTAGAGTTTGTAGCTTAAACTGCTGAAGGCATCTCGATTAAATATGATATTGATGTAGAGGTTAGTCTGGAAGAACACATGGGCTACTTGCTTTTTTTTCATTCCACGCAGACTGATTCGCGGATGAAAATACAAAAGTTTAAATGGATCTCTGTTAGAGTTTATAGCCTAAACTACTGAACAGTTTACGATAAAACTTTAGCACAGTATATTTTTTTAATACACAATATAATTTTCAAATTGTGAAAAAAATCATATTTGAATGTATTAGCTCTAACGGAGAAAAACTCTATTACGAAATATCTATCAGGCAAACTTACCTAACAGTACAAGGTATTGTAAATTCGGGCAATAGAAAATCTATCTCGTAATATACAACTTCCATCGCTGGTCCAATTTCATCTTTAATCACTAAAATCTTCTCATAAGGTTTACCTTGTCTTATTCTTAAACATTTCGCTGAAAAACATACAAAAAAACACTTAATTTTCTCGAAGTTGCCTGAAACATCTATATCTATACTATAATAAGATTATAAAGAGGAAAGATTTGAATGTTTGTATATATTGGATGAACTCAAAAACTACTGAGCTGATGAAAAATTCTTTCACCATTAAAATTCTATGTTATCACTGAGTAACATAGGCTAACTATAACATTTTATTACATTTTTAATTTCACCCGGGTGAAGTCGCTAGAAACAGCGAGTTACATATAATTTATTCAAAATAGCTCGAAGTGTATATAATTATATCTACACTAATATTATAAAGTACTGTGTGTATTGAAATAACTCAAAAATTTTACCATTAAAAAACTAGGCTACATTTTTTTTATTTAGTTCCACGCGAAGGTCGAGAGCACTAGCTACATAAAACTTGCGTATAAAATTATTGTCAGTAGTAACTAACCAACAATTTCATAAAGTACCAAAACTCCTATTTCCTTTAGAAGCTTGTGCCATTTGAGCACTTTCTCCACAGGCCCGGAAAATGCTCGCGGTCCGCTTTTATACAACGCCTGAACAAATTGTACATTGTAAATACACGTGTATGTTCTGTTCTACATCAAAGGCTATACAAATTAAAGAAAATGAAAGGCTTCCTATTGCCAAAAATAATACTTGTTGGTTTCATTTTATACTTTCACGCTACCTTACTAATGTTATAAATGCGAAAGTTTAGATTGGATGGATGTTTGTTAGAGTTTGTAGCCTAAACAGCTCTACGGGTTTCGATGATTGGTATAGATGTAGAGGATAGTCTGCAAGAACACATAGACTAATTGCTTTTGTTTTTTTTTTTGTTAAATTCAATGCAGACGGAGTCGGTAGTGAAAGCTAATATAGAACAAAAGATTAATAAGTATTTAATAGTAACTACAACAATGGCTTAGATGTAGTTTCTAGAAAAGATGTTACAATCTTTGACATATGGAAAACATTTTTTTATGTAAAAGAACGTACTTGAAGCTTATCAGAACGTATTTTTCGTTGATTTTGTGCTTCATTCTTCGCTATAATAGTTTCTATAGGCTTGCTCGTTACTTCTGAAAATGAAACCTAACACCCTTGTAATACATTTTAAGCAAACGATTAAAGTACTATTTATTTTTTAAAATTAAAATGCATAAAAAACAGTAAACTCGCAAGCTACAGTTTACAGATTTTGTATTAGACATGGAATTTTTTTAATCATGAAACCACACGAAATCATTTATTTCAAAATTACCTTTTAATGGCATAACTACGTTTTCTGCACTAGATTCTTCGGTTATCGTAGACGTTGAGGCTCTAGAAGAATTTGACTGCTTTGATTGATAAATTAGCGTTTGAGATTTTCCTAAAATATATTACTGGTTCATACAAAAGTAGAAGCAACGAAATAACAATAATAAAGGAAACTAAGACGAAATAAAAAATTGTACATAATAGCATTTTTAATTTAATTCTACGATTAAACTCCAAATTCCTTATAAATAACATCTATCACATTGTAAGCTGCGCTTACGAAGAGAGATATTTGATATTCGTTTTAACATTTGGCCGAAAAATTGTCTATCAAAATAATACAAACCTTTCGGTGTTAAAAGCGATTCATTGGAATACTTCTTTACAGGTTTAATAGCACCGACAACATTTTTATTCATATAATTACTATAAACTACTGCATCTGATGTTTCTGGGATAATATTTTGATAATTCTGAGCTTGATAGCGTTGTTGACCTTGAAAATCTTGCTGCATGCATTCTTGAAGATCCCTTTGCATTGGGATTAGATATTGGCCCTGGTTTTGTTGTCCTTGATAGGGAAAATTTGTGTATATTTATCTTGTTGGATTTAAGATGAAATTCATTTCGAAACTGTTTTACGGTTCGTCATAAATTTTATTGGATACCGAAAAACATACAAAAATACGTTTTTCACTCATTTTTTAAATTTAAACCGAGACAGTCTTACTAATCTTACTAATATTATAAATGAGAAAGTTTAGATTAATGGATGGATGGATAGATGTTTGTTAGAGTTTGTATCCGTAAACGTAAACGGCTCGATAAAATTTGACATAGACGTAAATGATAGTCTAGAAGAACACATAGGCTACTCACATTTGGTTTTTTTAATGCTACCCGGACGGAGTTGCGGGCGAAAGCTAGTAATATAGATACGAAAGTTAAGATAGACGGATGTTTCTTAGGTTTTGTAGCCTAAACTGCTGAACTGATCTCGATGAAATTTAGCACAACATTAAAACATAGTCTGGAAGAACACCTAGACTACTTAATATTTTTATCTAATACGACGCTAATGGATTTGCAATGGTAAGTAGGTAATATATTATTTAAGCACTAGGTAGATTTTTATTTCGCGCAAAATAATTGAATAAAAGAACGTAATATAAAATAGAAAGGCGACAATATCAAATCAAGCTATTCTCACTTTATTAGAGCACTTTAAAGATAGAATTTTAAAATCTATTGCACATTTTATTTCAAAATCAATGGACGCAAAAATAGTTATTATAAAACAAATTGTAACGTTAAAAAGAAATGAGATTTTATTTCAAACTAGCTGTTGACCGCGACTTCGTCCGTGTGGATTTTAAAAGTTCAAAACAGGACAAATTAGAATGAAACCTAAAACACGTACACCTTCTTTCTTAGTACGTATTTACTTAGTAGTATACGTAGTAACAGAAATATCTATGCAATCTATCCAATTTCTAAGTCCAGTAGTTTGTGAGCAGATTTTTTTAGGTACGTTTGTGTTTGTTTTTGTTTGTGTTCGCGATATCTTCTAAAGTATTTGACGAATTTACATGCTATGAAAGACAATTTTAATCTACATAAAATTCTTCTAACAAACACATTCATTTGGATAAGAATTAATATTAAAACGAATTAAACATTACCGCAAAAAGGTTGCGGTTTTTAAGTGCATTTACTAAACATAAAAGTTTCTAAACAAATGATCCATCCACTAGCATCCTCTTGCATTCACATTTAAATCACACACAACTAACAGGATCTCCCTAAAATCACCTGCATCCACCAGCTCTTACTATCAATCACCCGCATCCACTAGCTCTTACCCTCAATCACCCGCATCCACCAGCTCTTACCCTCAATCACCCGCATCCACCAGCATCTTCTTGTACTCACATTTAAATCACACACAACTACCAGAAACCACCTTATAGGAATAGGATCTCCCTAAAATCACCTGCATCCATCAGCTCTTACCCTCAATCACCCGCATCGAACTGATTCCACTTGCATTCACGTGCAAATCAGATACAACTACCAGAAACCAACTTAAATGAACACTATATCCCTAAAACCACCTGCATCCACCAGCGCTTACCCTCAATCACCCGCATCCACCAGCACCCACTTGCACTCTCATTAAATCAAACACAACTCCCAGAAATCATTTTAAACGAATAGGATCTCCCTAAAATCACCTGCATCCACCAGCTCTTACCCTCGATCACCCGTATCGAACTGCTTCCACTTGCATTCAAGTAATAAGAATTAAGAAGTAATGAGGTAAGAAGTAATAAGTAAGAAGTAAGAACTAATAAGTAAGATTAGTAAGATATAGTCGGTCTTGCTAATATTATATTGTAAATGCGAATATTTAGATGGATGGATATTTGTTAGAGTTTGCTGCCTAAACGGCTGAATAGCTAAAGTCTGGAAGAACACATAGGCTACTTACTTCTGTTTTTTGTTTTTTTTTTTTTTTTTAATACTACCCGGACGGAGTCGCGGGCGGAAGCTAATGTAGCATTTGCTATATTTAATTTAATCGTTAATTACTGTGTCATGTTTCTTTTATTAAAATTAAACGTAAATTAGTACCTGCTACATAATTGCTGCTTCCAGCATACGTTCCTAAATACTGAGGATCGATGCCAGACTGAATTGGTCCAGGATTTTGTACTATCTACATAGACGATATGCAAGAAAAATTTATTTTTAAAACACACAAAACAAAATGATTAAGCAAACAACAAAGTTAATCCCTTGTTCTTAAAACAATACCTCAGCTTCAGCCACAAACTCAACGTCCCTTTGACGTTGAAGTAACCTTAATTAAAATGTTAGGGAGTTTTCGTGGCTTTGCTGAGATGGAAAAAGAATTTAAAAAAGAAGCCTTGGTGAGTTTAAAACAAGGTAATTACGTTTTTTTGAAACTTTTTGTCCAAGAGCTACGACTCGAGTGTTTCGTATGAATTTTATATTTTCATTTCACAATAATTAGAATGGAATTGTGAGTATGTAGAAATGTGAAGTCAATTTTAAAAGGCAGACTAAAAGTGAATTTTATGGCAATATTAATAAAAACAATACTTACCAAAGTACAAAAATTTGAACTACTAACAATATTAACTAAATAAGCTTAGATTTATAAATTATCCATAAGCATCTATACTATTATAATAAAGCGTAAACACACACTTCTTTGTTGCCTAAGATGTCAGCAATTACAGCATATTTTTGAATAATTCTTTGTTTAATAAAAAGCCCTACACGCTTTATACTACATATTTCCACGCTATTAAACTTAGGGGTAAATATTTTGGATAAAAACCCTAATGTGGGAAAGAGACCATAAGTTGCTGCCAACACCAAGAAAGTAAGATTGCCAAGGTTTGTAATGTCAATGTCATTTTGTCATTTGCTATTGATAATTTCACAAATGTAAACAAAAAAATAAAATTTTCATAATTTCATGCGGATGAACCCGCAAGGTACGGTCGGTTTACCCGACGAGTAAGAGTAAGCTACTTACTGACATTTCTACTTTTAAAAAATATCTACGAAAATAATTTTCCAAACCGTAATCGAAGCTTGTCCCACGTTAAATACCCTAAACAATAACATTTCGTCATGATAAAAAATTTAAACTTTACATAGAACTAGAAATATACTTACAATACCCTGGTTATTTATGCGTTGTGCGTTTGGTAAAACAGGCTCGAAAGTGGCGTAATATGGGTTTTCAGTTCTGAAAATTATGGACACAAATTAAATCGAAATCGGTTCATATGATGTACGATATTCACGTAAATTAAAACGCTTCTTAACTCTTGATTTAATAAACAAAAGACAACTTACAATGTTATATTATTGCCATCCCTACTTGTTGATGGCATTGCGATCATCTGATTCGGCTGTGGATTTCCTTAAAAAATGGAGAATCCAAAAAATAAATTAGGTAACTGAGCAGTAAATGTTTCTTTAACATAAACGTTTAATAAATATTACCAAGCCTCGGTTCCCTTCTCACGTATCGATCCATTGAGTTATAAAGAAACTCAGTGAAATATCGTTTTATTAAATTAGTTTTCTTGTAAACACAATGTATCCAATAACTTTTCAACAATTAAAAAATTTCATAAAGTTTGAAAAAACCGGTTACAATTCCCGCTTTCTGTGTTACTTTTTTAAAACCTTATCTGGACAAACCATAACGTGTTTTCGGCCTACGGCCTAACTGACATTTTAATGACACTGAAGTTTACATTTATTTTTAGGATTAATTAAAATATTTTGAAATGTTTGTCAATAATTATTTAATTAAGAATTTAATTTTTTCATGACTATATTATGTTTTTCTTCAACAGTTTTTAGGCATATTATGTCAAGCAATGCCAGCGAAAGTCAATGTCATTTTGACATTTACAGTGACAGTCGACAAATCAAAATTACTAATATTTGGGCGTACAGCTTAAAGAATTTTGTTAAAAAGTGTCCTTTAAATCAAAAATGGAGCTCCAAGATATATATTACAACAAATCGGAATACGTTGAAACTGTTAGCAAATCTATTAAGCTTTGTAATTTCAGTTCAAATATCTCCATAAAGGTTTATCTTATTGTTTTCAGGCATCTGGGAATAAAGTAAGTCGGCAAACAGTTCTCTGCGGATCTCAGAATATTGTATTGCATGGTAAAGTTATTGTACAGAGTGATGCCATTATAAGAGGTGATCTAGCAAATGTTAAAACTGGCAGGTTTTGTATTATAAGTAAAGGCTCTGTCATACGTCCACCGTTCAAGAAATTTAGCAAAGGGTATGTAATTTCTTAGTATAACTTATAATCATGTTTGAATAGTTTCTATCTCACCCATATAAAGGTAATGTAATTTATATTCTCTGTTACAGAGTGGCATTCTTCCCACTTCAAATGGGTGACCATGTATTTGTTGGTGAAAATACAGTTGTAAATGCAGCAGTTGTTGGCTCTTACGTGTATATTGGAAAAAATGTAGTCATAGTAAGTACAGCAAACAAATTTCTTTTTAATAATAAAGGGTGACAAGGAGCAAGCGGCCACTTGATATCACCAAGAAAGTGAAGGAACCGCTGCTGATAAATATATTTTCAATCATCAAACATAAATATGATAAGTTGATAAGTAATTAACTCTTGAAAAATGATATTAACTGAAATTATTCTATAGGGTCGCAGATGTGTACTGAAAGACTGCTGTATGATTGAGGACAACTCGGTGTTGCCAGCAGAAACTGTTGTACCTTCATTTGCTAGATATTCCGGGAGTCCTGCAAGACATATAACCACTCTACCAGAAGCAACACCCGATCTTATGACAGAGTTTACAAAGAGTTATTACCAGCATTTTGTTCCAATAACAGCCAATGCATAAGTGTGGTTGATATAGTTAAGAAGCAAAAAATATTTGTTTATTGATAAGAAAAGTATTCCATGATTATTGCTTTATTGAATTGTTTTAATATTCCACTAATTTTGTACTGAAAGTAAGCTGATTAAATAATTTATTTACTGGACTTATTTTTTTGTTTTACAATAAAAACCTGTATTTGTACAATGTAATTGAAGTAAACATTTGTGAAGTTTTGAAGTTCAGATAGTGATAAAATGTATATGATCATCCATAAATGCTTACTTGGGGTCAACCATTTAGTGAGATCTAAATTTTCCTTACATGTTTATAGCTATTTTTGCAAGTGATAAAAACAAAATGACAGTAACGGCGTATTTTTATGTATGTAGATTTTGTTCGCAACGAATTGTCGTGACGTAGAAGCAAGCGAAGTTCTCCAAGAAAAATGTCTCCATCCCGTCAAAAATAAATGTAAAATAAGTTATAAAAATAACTTGTAATTTACAAAAACATTTTCGACAACATTCCCTGCAGTTATTTATTTTGTTTGGGCAACCCTAAATTGACACGTAAATGACGCAAACTGATGTTTTGACATATTTTAAGATTTTAATGTCATTCATGAAATCTACATAAAACTTTGCCTTTTATTAAATTTTTTAACAGCTAAAAAATAAAAATAAAAGGTCCCTGATATGGTAGGAAAATAAACAGTGTTGCAAATCGTCCCGCGTAATAATTCTCAATCATGGAATATCATTATTCGGAACATTGTTTGCAATCGGAACATCTATTGACTGGTCAGTATACAATCAAAATGTATAGCAGAGATTCTGCAATAATTTCGCCGGTCATATTAGTATCGATTTTGTTTATATACGCAAATAAAAATCAAGAACTTTTTAATATTTGCTTAATGATTTTGATGCCCAGATGACTATGGGAGTGACTATTCACCACAATTCCTGGTACCAACAAAGGAAGGAGAATATGAGGTGCGGAGTAGTGTATTGGTGGATGGCGGGGAAAGATTTGGAGTATCCGCTGTCGTTTTTGATAAACATGAAGAATTAATATGGATGGGAAACCAAGGCGTAAGTAACACAGTACTTTAAAAAACACATAATTATGGTGTTTAGAAAATAATGATTGTTTTTTGCAAATAATATTTAATTTTAGCTTTATTCTACAAAACAATCCTGTTTTAAATGTTTAATTTTTTTCTTTCTATATAAATACTATCTCCTTGTCGTTACAGCAATAAATTTTAACAGGAATCAATATTTAATTCTAGTTTCTTAATATTTTGCTTTCCTTAGGGTCATGTTACATCATATTATGGTCCGAGTATGCAGAAATATACATCTTTCCAAATTCACGAGTCAGAAGAAGTGAGGGACATAGTGACAGATGAAAGAGGAATTTATGCATTGACAAAAACAATTCTCCGTCATCAGATGCGTAGAGGAATACCGAAGCATACATTCCGGTACACATTTAATTACATTAACTTTACCAGTGGAAGTATAATGTGAAAGCATTTGTATTTTTTATACTATTATAAATTATAGACATATAACTGCGGCTCATAGTCATCTACTTTTTCAGTGTAACTTGAATCAATAGAAGAGAGTATGCAAAGAATGATTAAGTTGTCCCTACTAATTGGTTTCCTCCCTAGCCAAATATTCCCCCTTCCAGTGCTTTTCTTGTACAAATAGAGGTAGGGGAGATGATTTCCACCGGACTATAGTGTGGCTGTAGTACTTCAAATATTCATCAGCTTTTGCTGATTCTTATTAATATAATTATTTTTCAATTACAGATCAGAAAGTATGAATGACATGCAATGTTTATTACAAGTCAGTCCAACAAAGCTAATGTTGGGAGGTCATCAAAGAAAATTATTAGAGTTGGATGTAACAAAAATGACAGAAACTATTATAGTAAGTTAATTGTATTATAGTTAGCTGCCACAAAAAAATGTTGTATAATAATCATGACAATTCAGTGAGTTTAAGAGACTATTAGATTTTCTCTGAATGTTTTAGCAGTATTGTAGACAAAATATCTAGCTATTAGCAGACATGAAACACTAAGAGTGTGTGCACACTTTGTGACTAAACTATCGCACAACTGTATAGTCGCGCGTTGATTTCTTTGATTATATGGAGGTGCGCACACTATACGATTTTTAGTTGGGCAACTAAACAGTTGAATTGGGTGCAAAATAATTGACAATCGCACAACAGTTGTTGCTATAGTTTACTCAAAGGTGTGTACCTGTTCTAAGGAGAATTTGTATACTGTTATTTTTCATTTGTGTAATTATAAATGACAATAGTATGGCCAATGTGTTCTTCCAGACTATCCTCTACATCTATGCCAAATTTCATCAAGATCCATTCAGCTGTTTAGGCTATAAACTCTAACAAATATCCATCTATCCATCCATCGAAATAATTGCATTTATAATATTAGCAAGATATTTTAGTGTCTTTACAAATATTTTTGTCACTTATAAACAAATAATAAGTGTATTGTTTATTCTAGCCTATAAAAGAAGATGGTTGTGTAGTTATGCGTAATGGAGGCGCTTCTCTACTGGCCTGCGGGAGTGCTAACGGACATATATCACTACGAGATCTTAGGACTCCGAATGCATCGGAACATACATTCAAAGCCCATAATAATTCTCTATCAGATATGGATATGCAGGGAGACCTACTGATATCGTGTGGATTTACACAATCGTACGTATAACTTATAACTGTGGCCCTTGTCTGCTTTTGGTTGAATTAAATAAAAAATGTTTTAATTTATGTGTATTTTTGTGCCAAATTTTGTTAAGATTCGATTCAGCTGTATAGTCTACAAACTAACATCCATCCATCCAAACTTTCGCATTTATAATATTTAGATTTTATGTGTTTCTTGTAAGTAATAGAAGATTTTAGTCTGACGAGTTTCTTAAGTTATTGGCTTGGAGCCTACCCTAGGAATATTACTAGGGTAGGCTCCGAGCCCTTCAGTGGGGATGTATATAGCTGGTGATGATAATAGATTTTCTAGTAATTATGTTTCAGCGCTGGGGGTGTTGCGGTAGCAGAGCCTTATGTAGTAGTGTGGGATCTACGTTGTCTTAAGGGTACATCTTCAGTGGACCGAGCTCGGTCAATACATACAGCAGCCGCTCCAATGTTACTCCATTTCCTGCCCGCGTTCTCTGGCCGTGCGGTGGCACTGTCAGGGGATGGACATATCGCGTTGTTGCATGTTAATGCACCGCAGGAGAAACAGTCTATTTTCCAGGTAGGCTTCCGTTGTGAATATTCTTGATTATTTTTCTATGACAAGATATGCTAAGATTTGGATATAGAAATCAGCTTTATATTGGACTTTAATGCATTTAAAATTGAAATACAAAATAAATTAGAAGAAAAATGAAATCAATTCGTAATTCAATTACTTAACTGCAGTTCAGATTTAAGCTTAAATAAGTGGTCGTTTATTTACACAACTATTAAAAATAAATAGTTTTATATAATTCTGTGCATTAATTTTATTTGTCTCAAAGTTAAAGTTCATCTGTTTGAGCGTTTTTTTTTAAATAATATACTAGCTTTCGCATGCTACTTTGTCCATATAGAATAAAAGTAAACAAGCCAATAGCTTTCTCGACTTTGTTTTACATCTATGCCAAGTTTCATCAATATCTGTCCAGCTTTAGGCTATAAACTATAACAAACATCCAGTCATCTAAATTTTCGCATTTATATTAGTAAGATTAATTTATGTGTGTAGGTGGACACACAGAGTTCTATGAGTGTGATGGACGTATCATCAACTAGCCAGGCTCTAGTGTTCGGTGATCAAGGAGGACATCTCCATCTGTTCTCACCGCGGCAAAACAAAGAACCAGTATTTAATAACTTCTCAAGGTGAGTCCTTAACAGTAAAGTTCTACAATTAAACAAATGTTTTGATGGCTCCTATGTAAAATCATAAGTACAAAATGGAAATTTTGTAAGTTTTAACACACCACATCAAACATTCACAGAATAACTAAGATTTATCACCTTTAAAACGCACAAAACGAGATAAAAACTGCAAAAATGTAAAAACAAATATATTAAATTTAGAAAAAATCAAGAACCTCCTTTTGTGAAGTTGTTTATACTGGAATAATATAAATTAGTTTTAATATTAATGCCTTAAAACAAAACCTTGTTACTAATGTTAGATATTATCAAAAATGACTACCTTTAAAATATAGACAGACGGCCATATTACCAATACTTGTAAATTACTTTAAAACACACAAACTGAACTCCAATGCGACAACGCAAATATATCGAACGTTCCGTTGTGACGACTAGTAAAAGACTGAACTTGTTGGCGACTGAGCGCCGAGACTGCGACTGTGCCCGAGCTACTCCTTGCGACATATTTTATAAAACTACCCCCCACTATTCCTTGCGTTTCCTAATATTTTTCTAACAATATTGTTTTAAATAAAGATAAATGTATTGATAAATAGCACACATTATCAAATAACTTTTAAGAATACAGAATACATCAAAAATAGTTAAAAAGCTAACAACCCGGCCTTCCTGCAAAGAGCGAGTCCCTTCGCTTGAAAATTGGTAATTGTACAATGTACACAACTGCGAAATATATGTACACATAGCAACCATGAAAACATTACTTTAAATCAAATGTACAACACCTCATTTATGTTCTTTCAATAAGTGAGCAGCAAGCTCCAACATCAATCTCCGATACATTTGTTGTTCATTAACACAAATAGAAAATAACAATTAACAAGCAAAATATACACTTGTAATCCCAATATTGTTCTTTAATATCAGGATAATAAAGTAAATCTCTGATACAACTTGTGATAGATTCATGTATTTCATTAGTCATAAATTAAAGTGGTCTACTTTTTTCTCATTATGAACACCATTGATAAACTTCACTGTTCTTTAAACACTCGCTTAAAATAAATTGTGATAGCGCCTTTTTTTTAAAAAAGCTAACACTAATTATTCCTATTATCGATAAAAAAAATGTATTTTTAAATGTTTTTACAATAATTTACAGGGAAACAGAGTTCGCGGATCAATTACCAACTCTGCCGACGGCCAGTTTGAAAGACAAAAAATTCAAGTTTTCTTCAATAAAGTTGCCGACGTTAAACAATGGTAAATGGTGCAATGAATTACCACCAGAATTCTTCAAGAAAGCTTACAGGTGAGATTTATTATAAACTAGCTTGATCCCGCGACTGTATCCATATTAAGGCGTTTATGATAATCTTATTTTATTTTATTATGTAAAAATTATTGCTATATAGCCGAATTATACTTTTATAAAACACCACTAACCGATATTTGACTTTTAAATATAATAACGGATCTCGATGAGATTTGGCACAGATATAGAACATAGTATGCAAGGACACATATGCTATTTATCATTTTGTTTGATTTATTTCAATACATATAAATAATAACAAAAATACAAATGTTTCCTCTTTATAATAGTAGTATAGATATCAATAACTTAGTATGGCGTCTCTGATGTTACTAAATTCTTTAAAACTCTCTGGCAATGAACAATTTTTTTATATATTTTCAGGAAACCAAAACCAATCGATCCTGAATTACTTTCTACAATGAAGATGAAAGGACCCATTGGTTATGCTCCCAATCCTAAGACCACGAGAAGGAATCAGGTCTGTAAGAAAGAGATAGCTATAGGTTTCTTATTCTAACTTTTATATTATAAATTTTATTCTATTTCAGATGCCTTATATAACTGATAATTTGGAGGATTTGAGTAAAGTCAAACAATATGAAAATAAATGCAGCACGTTGCCGATTCCTGAACATTATCAAAAGGTATTTAAATTATATTTGTGAGTTTATTCAAAAACATATGTTATTCCAACCCTTTTTTAATATCATTTCAATGTTCGATCGCTATAAAATAAAAAAGCAAGTATAATAAAAGTATTAATGAAAATTTTAAATGTCTTGTAAAATTGATTTTTACTCTTTGTTTGCAACTTCACTTACTCTTTGACATTTCATTTCATAGATTATATTTAGAAGGACTTCTTTCCAACTTTAATTCATGTTTTCTTCATGTTTGTTTACTCTTTATAATTTATATATTTCTTTATATTATTACAGTTGGATCTTCATTACAATAAACATGGATCGAACGAGGAATTGGAAAGTTACAATAAAACCAAATTACCAGGTCTCGAGGCGACAATTCCTAATTCATATTGCAATCCTATGCTGCAGGTAATATTTTCATATTATAAATGCGAATATTTGCGAAATACATTGTATTGAACGTAAGTTATTAGCGAAATATGACGGAAAACTGCTTTTAAACATTATTTTTATTTATTTTAAGGTCTTGTACTACATTCCACCATTAAAAGCGACGCTTTTGGCGCACACATGCGCTAAAGAATTCTGCCTGAGCTGTGAATTAGGTGAGTATTATAATTTTATTAGTACAAAACACTTGTAATTTTTTTTAAATGAGAATGTTGCCATTAATCATCTAGATCTGTGAAAACTCGTTGGAAAATTGCAATTCCAATGAAAAATTTATATTTAAGTGCTATTTTTTGAACTCTGAGACTGTTTTGCCTAATATTAGACCCGTTATGTTATTGAATACGCAGAACTAATCGGCTCAATAGTTTTTTGAAACTGATCGGCCCAACGGGAAACACTATATTTTAATAAAATTAAAATCCAGACTATTATAGGTAAATAGTGAGTCCCATTATGCAGTTGAATCCAATCAATCGGCCCAATGGGAAAAATCTATTTGACTGATGATGCAGTTCGAACGGTCCAACGGGAAAAAAATTATCATGAATTCCAGGCTTCCTATTCCGTATGTTGGATACTTCTAACGGGGTCGCCTGTCAGGCGAACAACTTCCTGCGCGCTTTCCGCACCGTGCCCGAGGCGGCGGCGCTCGGCCTCATACTCACCGACACCACTGACTCCAGACCTGACCTCATGGCGCTTATACAGGTAAATACGAGTCAAATAGCCAAACAAATTCATATTCCATTTACCATCAATTATCGAAGAGATTCAAAAAGTATGTAGAGGAAGCTTGACACTTCACTCGAAATATTTTTTTTTATAAAAAAGGTGTCACTATATCATATTTAAATGTTTACATTTTTTTCACAATGTTTATTATAATAGTAAAATGTTTTATAACATGTCAATACAAGGACACGAGGTGGCTAAACTTGACAACTAACATCATAGTACCAGTGGTAGTGCCCGCTTTAACATCTTAGCACTGCAAGGCCGGCACGTCAGGTGTAATACCACGACCACACAGAAGACAGGCGTGAAGTGGAAGTAATTCCGTATTTCGTCTGATGAGTGTGGTGCCGGAGGCCTAATTTAAGTCCCTTTCTCTTTACCACCCTTTTCTTATAAGGAGAGGTTGGGAAGAGGAAGTGAATTTGACGGTGGATGAGATGCAAAGGAAAGGGAAATGTCCTCTTTATGTGCGTCTCCTCCTCCGTTGTATAATGGTAGGCAACGCATCTGCAATTGCGGATGTCTATGGGCAGCGGTCGCTTCGCGATTTTGGCGGTTTCAGGTGGCCGCTTGCTCGTTTGCCACCTTATGTTATAAAAAAAGTACCTATTAAAGAAGTTACCGGTGAAAAAATGTAAGCTATGTCTTGTCTATTTCTTAAATGTCTGATTATTATACTGGAAATCACCAAAACTGCTAATTTTCTCATGAATGTAAATTGCTATAAGTTTTAGATTTAATTCTTGTGAAATTTTAATAATAAGTCATCAAAATCCGTATCAAATTATTGTCACTTTTTTATATATCTAACGCTGCACCCCTTTTTAAAAATAAACGCCCGTTTGAATATGCTCTAAGTTTTCTATCCGAAAGTTTTTTACATTTCAGAGTTGGATCCGTTTTATATTGCATCAAATACATTCGGAAATACTAGAAACTCGGAAGAAAGACAAGGAATTGGCTAAACTTAGTAAATCCAGTCCACCTAAAGTGTGTCGTGTGAACGCTGCGAAGATGCAGGCTGTGTTGAACGGCCCATACAAGGAGGCATTCCAGTTCACTAAACTGGAGTTTGTGAGCGCTGTTGATACAAATAAAGAAGATAACGAGGATTCATCGAAACTAACAAAAGAAGGTTTGTGAAATAACCAGATTTAATGTTTCCCGTTGGGCCCATTGGCTCACCAATCAGCGCAATGGGAACAAAAATCATAAGCCCGCTTACCCCAACGGCAAATAACTGACTTTATCATCATCATCATTGTCATTATCAATCTTCTGCCCACTGCTGAACATACTTTATTATATTATTTATAGAAATTTTAGGATTGTAAAGTGTTCTACATGACAATTTAAGCTCAAAATGTAATTATCCAAGGATAATTTAGATTACTACTGGTTTTTCTTTTATAAGAATAATAATAGCGTTATCGCTATTATTTTTAGTACACCAATGTTGTAATATTTCCCTAGATATACAACAAATTGGGTGTTTTCTGTTGGCCGATTCGATAAAATCAATCGGCCCAATGGGAAAATAATTCCTATTGGGCGGATCGTTCTTTTATCTGATTGATATGCAAAATAAAAATTCTCTGTATTAAAAATTATAACAACAAATGTCGTATTTGACATATTTTCCTTATAAATTAACTGACATTCTATTTTATAGCAATTTTTATGTCTAACCAGGTGTATATTTTGAAACAAGTTTTCCGTTTTATTAATTTATTATATTATGTTATTCCAGTTAAGAACGGAATAGAACTAAAACTGAACGAGACGTTCCCCAAGAACGTGTGTGTGGAGCGCGAGGAGTCGGAGATCTCGCAGTTGTTCGCTATCGGCAGGCACCAAATGAACCGCTGCCTTAAGTGTAATAAAGAGGTCTGTGTTTATATTTATACTAGCTTTCGTCTGCGTGGAATGGTAAAAAAAAAACAAAAGTGAGTAGCCCATGTAGTCTTCCAGACTATCCTCTACAACTTATACACCATATTTCACCGAATTTCGGTGAAATGTTGCATAGACATAGATGAAATCTTGGAGGAAACATGGGCAACTCACTTTTGTTTTTTTAATTTCACACGGACGGAGTGGTGGGCAAAAGCTAGTTAGGCTATAAAATATCAAAGGGAATAATTGATTTAAATTTTTGTATGACATTTTTATAACTAATTATTTTACGGCTATTAGTTTTACTGCGGTTGTTTCGCGGTCGTGTCGCGTCTCGCCCTGAAGGGCCCCCGCAGGGTCTGAAACCGGTCGGTGCCGCCCATCGGCGAAACCAGGGGGGATATGGAGGTCATGACCTCATCCCCCCTGAGCTGGTTGGGCAAGAGCTTGTCAAAATATATTTACATATTTTGTCATGCTCTTGACTTGACCACGACTTTGTGACCCCCCCCCCTCCATAAGGCCAAAGCTGGATCCGCTTTTTGTGCCCGCCTCCGAAAAAATAGACGTAAGAGCCGTAAAATAATTAGTTACATCGAAGGGATGATCAAAAATATGACAACGCAAACAGGAGGAGCGCGAGTCAGTGACTCTAGCGTGCCTGCTGCAGTACGGGGAGTGTCGTGCGGGGGGTGCTGGGGGCGCGGGGGGCACGGTGGGCGTGTGCGGGGGGTTCGCGGACCTGGTGCAGGCGTCGCTGTCGGCGCGGCGCAGCACGCCCGCCTGGTGCGACACCTGCTCGCGGTTCACGCCCACCGCCCAGCGAGGACGACTTACAAGGTCAAATAATACTTATTTAAAGATTTTGTATCTACTTTAATTTTTCCAATTTTTATTAATTAAGCATATATTGTCATATATTATTTATTAAAAAACAAAAAGAAGGGTATAACGACTGAAATTGTAGGAGCCGACTGCACGCTGTACTTACAAATTGATAACCGCTTTTACAACTGTTATTGTGTGAATTAAAGAGTGAATCTAAAACCTTTAAAATCAATTAAGCCTTATATAATATATCTTTAATTATTGTGAGTTAACTATTTATTGATTTTAGGTTACCACCGATATTGGCTATCAACTGCGGCGGAGTAACACCTCAGGAAAAAGCATTTTGGTCAAAAGGTGTAACAAAAGATGTAAGTATAACTTCGAAAAGCAACATCTATATGAACTTAGCTTAATACCTAGAGATCATAAAATAACCTAATCGGTGTAATGAGCGGTTTGTAAAATTAATTCTGAAGGCTGATCATATACACCATAACGATTCTCCATTGTAAACGTATGTGGGAAATAATGAAGTAACAATCGCGTAACATTAGAAACTCCATCATTAATTGACCATCTTAATGGATAACTTCATAACACAATTTAATCGAATTGCAAACCTTTACAGATATTAACCAATTGATTTTATAATAACAAAACGCATTCCACCATTCAAGGACAACTGTCTTCTTCTTTTTTTAATCAATACTGGACCCCATCGTTATATCGATAATTTCGCCAACGTCATGGTTGAATAAATAAAGTATAAAAAACAAGATTAAAATTTTGAATAGCAGCTGAAAAAAAAGACAACTGACATCTGTCATTGGATCGTTGACATCTATCATGCGATGCACATTCAGCCAGTATTCAAAATTATTAGTTGCCAGTAACTTTAATAGTTCAAAAAGTATTAATAATTTCGCCTCGTTAACCTTATCTTTCAGGTGGATCCATCTAAAAAGAACGGCACAGCTAAACCGTGTCGTTACGGAGTGAACTGTGCACGCGCCGGCTGCCGCTTCAAACATCCTGATAAGTAAGTTATTTAATTTCCAACTGTTTCTCAATAGTAATAAAGACCATTAATGTGGATCAAAATGGAGGCTTGTTTAAAATATAAGAACTGTAAAACTATTGAAAATTCATCTATACATATTTAAATCCCACAAAAGTAATGTGTGAAAGAGATAGCGTTCTATATTGTCTAAATTTCTCGCTCTAAAAGTCAATTTGTAAAAAAACAATTTACAGGATTGTCTAAAGTAAAATAAAGTGTAAATAATAACACTATCATCTTTAACTTTAAACTCTTCCAAGGAAAGGATGGGAAGAATGGATTGGACAGGGGAGATATCGTATAGGGGCAATATCCCTCCTATGCCTTTAAATGTCTATGAGCAGCGGTCTCTTCGCTATTTCGATGAATTCAAAAGATCCTTTATAGCACTGTGTATTAAAAACATGAATTTGGAAATTAAATTTATAAGATACGTTTTATTCCAGTGGAACTTCACCTCCAACTACACCCAATAAGATTGTGCAGGAATCTAACTGTGTGCTGCCACACCACCTCGTCATCAGACAACAATCGGATGGTGATGTTGCCATCAACGATAAGGTAATCTAACTATACTATTATAATAAAGCGAAAACACACACTTCCTTGTTGCCTATGATGTCAGCAATCACAGCATATTTTTGAATAATTGTCATTTTCATTAAAAGCCCTACACTTACGACACGCTTTAGGCTATATATTTTCACGCCGTTAAACTTAGGGGTAAATATTTTGGATAAAAACCTTAATGTGGGAAAGAGACCGTAAGTTGTTGCCAACATCAAGGAAGCAAGATTGTTATGGTTTGACATTATGTCATTTTGACATTTGCAATTGATAATTGGACAAATGTGAAGAATAAAATGAAAGTATTATAATTATATGTGAATTAAGTCGCATGGGAACAGCTATACTATTATAATAAAAAGAAAACAAAAATTATTTGTAACGAAGAAACTCAAAAACTACTGAACCTTTCGAAATTTCTTTCACCAATAAAAAGCTACGTTATCACTAACATAAGCTAGATTTGTTACTTTTTTAATTCTAAAGAGACGAAGTCGCAAGCAATAGTAAAAGAGGAAATATTTCTATTTTTGTATGTAACGAATTAACTAAAAAACTACTTAACTGATTTCAAAAATTTGTTCATCATTAGAAAGCTATATTATCACTGAGTGATATAGACTGTATTTATTGCTAGACTTGCTGTCGCACACGACTCAACGCTGAATTAAAAAAATCAGTAATAAGTAGACAATGCGTCTTAGACTAAATTCGTAAGTAAATAGTGTGTCAAATATTAGAGAGATCCGTTTAAACGTTTAGGAGATACTTACTAACATCCATCCATCCATCCATCCATCCATCCATCCATTAATCTTAACTTTCACATTTATGGTATTAATCAGATTAACTTTAGAACACAATTTGAAAAATTCATATTCTACTATGTTGTATTATTTTGTTTTTTTTTTGTATTTGTTTCTTCTAGAAGGAATTAAGTCTAGAACTAAACAAGCAGAAGAAATTAAAGGGTCGTTCAGAGGAGGAGTACACGCTGTCGGCGGCGGTCGTGTGCGTCGACGACAACCCCAAGAACTTGGTCGCGTACATACAAGTCGGCAAAGATAATGATCCTAAATGGTATCTTTTTAACGATTTAAGGTAATTGTTTTATTTTTTACACACATTCCTATACGTAAATCGTGTCTTTATTGGTTTAACATCTATTTCCTAGTAGATTTTGTCAAATTACAGGTGCTTATTGTTACATTTTTGTAGTCTTTAATCTTATGGTCATTTTTACCAACTATCCCTTAAATGTAATAGTGATTTTAGCATTTATGCAGTCTTTAGTAAGAATTTTGTTTTCACCCACGTTTAAGGTGTCAGTTTTTCTTTACATAGATAAGAGTCTACTTAAATGTTCAAGGAGACTTACCGGACACTTACCGGACGAATACTGAAACGAATCTCAAACTCTTAACTTCGTTAACGAATAGTTTAAATCGCTTATAATCCGACGTCAAAATTTGAATGGAATTTAGAGTTGACATGTGTATTTACATTACATGTAAATATTTCACTCCGTCCGTTAGACCGTTTTTTTACAATAGATTTTTGTTAATCTACTAATATTTCCTTTAACCATTCCAACTAAGCTCTAGGCTAGGATATTCAAGACAGTCGAATATCGGCATTCGAACCCTAGACCGCAAGATTAGCAGTACCCCAAACCATTAGGCGTAGTGCTTAATTACGTAATACCTTCCAGCATCGTCCCCGTAAGCGCCGACGAGGTGGTAGAGTACAACGCATGGTGGAAGTCTCCCTGCGTGCTGCTGTACACGGCGGCGCGCGCCCGCAACCGCGCGCCCTCGCCCGCGCCCGCAGGACACCCGCCCGCAGACAACCACGCTCCCTAGCGCCGGAACTCACTCTAAAGGCGTTTATGGTCCCCATAGCGCCCGCAGAGTGATATTTTAATTAGGATAGCGCCCGTATGCGAGAGAATTCACTTAGTCGTTAAGGCTCGCATACGACAGAATTAATTTAGTCGTAAGGGCTCGCCTGCGAGAGAATTCACTTAGTCGTTAGGGCTCGCATACGAGAATTCACTTAGTCGTTAAGGCTCGCATACGAGAATTCACTTAGTCGTTAAGGCTCGCATACAAGAATTCACTTAGTCGTTAAGGCTCGCATACAAGAATTCACTTAGTCGTTAAGGCTCGCATACAAGAATTCACTTAGTCGTTAAGGCTCGCATACGACAGAATTCATTTAGTCGTAAAGGCTTGCATGCGAGAGAATTCACTTAGTCGTTTAGGCTCGCATACGAGAATTCACTTAGTCGTAAAGGCTCGCATACTAGAATTCACTTAGTCGTAAAGGCTTGCATGCGAGAGAATTCACTTAGTCGTTTAGGCTCGCATACGAGAATTCACTTAGTCGTTAAGGTTCGCATACGAGAATTCACTTAGTCGTAAGGGCTCGCATGCGAGAGAATTCAGTTAGCTGCTAAAGCACGCATGTCAGACAATTCTGTTAGTCGTTAGAGCACGCATGTAAAAGAATCCGTTTAGTCGTAAGGGATCGCAAGCGAGAGAATTCACTTAGTCATAAGGGCTTGCTTACGAGAGAATTCATTTAGTCGGAAGGGTTGACATGCGAGAAAATTCTCTTAGTCGTTAGGGCTCGCATATGAGAATTCAGTTAATCGTTAGGGCCCGCATGCGATAATTCACTTAGTCGTAAGGGATCTCATACGAGAAAGTTTCATTAGCGCCTACATGCAAGAGAATTCGGTTACTCGTTAAGGCCCGCATGCGATAATTCAGTTAGTTGATAAGGGACGCATGCGAGGGAATTCAGTTAGTAGCTAGGTCTCGCATATGAGAATTCAGTTAGACGTTAGGATTCGCACATAAGAATATAGTTAGTCGTTAGGGACCGCATGCGAGAGAATTTCATTGGTCACTAGGCCCCACATGCAAGAGAATTCAATCATTCGTTAGGGCCCGTATGCGATAATTCATTTAGTTGTTAGGGCACGCACGGGAGATAATTAACGTTAGGACCGGTATGCGGTAGAAATCAGTTCGTCGTTAGGGCACGCATGCGAAATAATTAAGTTAGTCATTAGGGCCTTCATATGATAGAAATTAATTGGTTGTTAGGGCTTGCTTGCGAGAGATGTTCATTAGTCGATAGCCCCCGCATGCGAGAAAATTCATTTAGTCGTTAAGGCCCGCATGGGGCGATATTCCTTACTTTTCCTCACCGCACATATTATAAATATAAACTAAGTACCCGCACGACGTTTTCTTTACATCGACTAATCATTTACATTCGTTAACCCGCATGCGGGGAAACTCCTGTGTATTGCCATCTCTCTCATTCTTTACAAAACAGAGATAGCAATAGTAAAAGTATTCGCAATGCAACTTTACGATTGTATTGTCTTGCTAAATGTTTTGTCTAATAGCTGTAATGTATTTTTATAGTGTTTTCACTTTTGTCTGTACAAAAGTATAGTCATCTCTTTCGCTCTCTTTGTAACAAAGATACCTATATGTTTAGTGGTATGTGTTTCGGTATCATCTACGGTTAACTGGTACGACTTAGGTATACTCTAGTAGGTGTAAGATGGGAAGGGTAGGTGCATTTAGCAGAGTACGAGACGACGAAGGGGATATATATTTTTGAGCGTCTTCGTGTAATGTAAGGCATCTGAAATTGCTGATGTTTACGGATAGCAGCTTCGCTATTTCGGCGAAACCAGCTAACCGCTTACTCGTTAGCTATATTCTAATATAAAATATTTAGAAATATATGATTATAAATGTATGTAGATCTTAGTTTTTTGATATAAAAAATAAAATCGAATCAAAAATTTTCTTGTGTGTGCGAGAGAGAAAGATATAGTGAGATAACATTTGAACAACGCTTTATAAATACTTTTGTGTTTTTATTAAATTATTTTAGTAAGCTTTTCCACTATTTTTAAGAATATGTGATTACTATGAACTTTTGTGTCTGGTGTTTGTGAAATTTTAAAATTAGATTAATTACACTTAATTATTATATAAAAATAAAATAATCCATAATTTTAATCAAGAATTTCAAAAGTAGCATAGTTATTTTCAAATATATTGTCTTATAAGGCCTTTCCTCGCTAAAATTATATTCTACAAAGACTCGTATATGTTCCGAGATACGACAAATTCTTTTAAAAAATGATTCTCGTTAAATAACCTGTTTTAATCGATTTTTAAATTTCCAGTATTAATCATACTTTTTTATATTTTAAATTGTAATGGTAATTTAAATAAATTTTAATTAAAATCGTTTGTTTCTTATTTATATTCTTTTATATTTTAATATTCCATACATATTAACAATAACAGAGTTCTTAGTTTCTAGTACTGAATAGAACTGTATCTATTTAATAGAATATTTAGGGCCTGTCCCACTAAATTGTAAATTGTCTGATAACAATCCAACGTGTAAAATATCTGTGACGTCATTTAGCTATCTGAGCCTCTATCAGCCAGTGGTGGGACAAGCTCTCAATGAAATATTCCTAAAACTATATAATTTTCTAGTTTACATGTTTTCGTAATCGTTAAGCATTTTGGTCTCCGCCTTATGATGTTCGTCTAACACATGAGTTCTTTCCAGTCTACTTGCAGCTACCTTCTCAATCTCCTCATAAACTGTTGGATAACAAGCTATTGTACTATCAAAATCTTCCTTATTCAATTTAAACAGTTCACAATTGGTAACAGCTACTGCGGTTGCGGTGCGTAATTTGTGTTTCATTGTAAGAGCGATGTCGCCGAAAAAATCCCCATCTTCTAAATGACACACTTCTCTACCAGACTCAGAGTAGATCGCGACTGTACCTTTGTCGATAAAGAACATACAGTCACCTGGAAAAGTGAAATAACTCAATGTTAGGTGTTGCCAGCATCAACGTAATACCGTAAAATATAACACATCCGTAAGCGTAGAAAGCATTATTTCATCTTTAATTCGAAATACAGTAAATCCCTTTATAACGCGAATCTCTACATTATTTTTGTACCTACCATATAACGGAAAATATCGGAAATAACGCTAATACAACAATTATTAAAAGGTGAACCACCTATAACGTGATTTATGGCTTTGCCCTGTTGATAAACACGTTATAAGGTGGGAACCTAAAACTCTTATAACGTGGGCCAATCAACCGCGTTATAGAGAGGTTTACTGTAATGGCCATACAAGAACATAAGGTGTTGTTAGTTTTAAACACGACTGATCACTTGATATGTCATACTGTCAAACTTTCCCAAGAATGGAGTTAGTTTGCATTAAAGGACTTAAGTAACGAATCGACTCTAAGTATGTCAGTTGTGAATCTTTGATTAAAATTTTACCAATAGTATTTATCTTCATTATAACATCTCCGGCGATAAACAATACCATCTGCAGCCTCAGGCCAACTTCTAATAGCAGAGCTCGTGGTATGTGCTTCAAAAAGGCCACATCTCTCATCAACTGACGACCGCTATACATTATCAAATCTTCACGCAACTGTCCCGACACACAAGACATCATACGAGACTCCTATAAAATGACGTCATTGTCCTTATATCGTCGTAACGACTGCCTCCTACTATACTTCAGAGAAGAAAAGGTATATGTATAAAACCCCACACATTCAAATATTATTCGACTATGATGTTCGTAAGTTACGCGTTTCTTATCACGAATGGGTTGTTTTAGCTCCCGAAATTTCAGCACAAATAGTTCTGTCAGTCATTGGGCTCCAGTCTGTCCGTGAATATGGCGCATGCAACACAATCGTGGTAAGAATACCGTATATTACGAACATTATATTTGTAAAAACCACCATGACATCTATTACTGTAGGAGACCACAATCGACCCCCTTGTTCTTAAAATGATAGGGTGGGACAACAAAGAGAAAGGGTGGAGATGCAAGGAACGGGAAATATTCTCTTTGTATAGTAAAAATGTTCCTATGACGAATACTTACAACAAAGAAGTGCGATTGGAACCTTAATGAGTAGAACTTGATGATTTTCTTCTTAATATTAGAGGGATACTTCCTCTGGTTCATATACGTCTCGATCTGTTGCTGCATCATGAAGTATTTAGCCCGTGCTGACTCAGACCCGAAGAGTGCAATTATGTATTTGAAAGCGCAGTGTAAAACTATAATCTAGAATTGTTTAAACAAGTATATTGGTACTTGAAATCTACGTCTTAAATGTATAAGAAACACCATAAACTATACTAATATTATAAGCGGAAAGATTTGTATTTTTATGTATTGGAATAACTCAAAAACCGATGAACCGATTTTAAAAATTCTTTCATCATTAGAAAGCTATGTTATCGCAAAGTGACAGGCTATATTTTTTAATTTCACGTAGACGAAGTCGCGAACAACAGCTAGTTCTAAGTGAGATTCTGATAATTGTGGATAAACATAAGAACAAAATGATTTGCTTAAGAAAGGAGTGGATTCAGATATGACGGCTGATAGAGATGTATGGAAGAGCAGCACATACTGTGCCGACCCTCCATAAGGGATAAGGGCAAGTGGATGATGATGATGATGACAAGAACAAAATGATATTCAAGAATACTGCATTGTTACCTTAGCAATTACCCAGGCCACCATGAAAAAGTTTTCGAAACATCCATCCGTTTTTAAGAGGTTCAAATTAGCGTTGCCTCGTAACATGCCCACTGAACACACATACAAGCATGAAAGGTAAAAGAAAATAATTAAAAAAAATCAATGCAATATGAATCCTAAAGTGTTGTTAATCAAGGTACATATTTCATTATAATCCATACTCACCAGCTCTGTCAAAGGAATAAACGAATCTAGTTGTAGATGTTTGATTCCATAGTTTTCCTATCGTTAGCCAAGAACAATTCCTTGGATGTTCCGGCTGATAGCTTTGTTCTAGCATAAACTCCACCATAAATTGGAAATACACGTTCCAAGTTAAATATGATAGAATAAACAGACTCGATTCTACTAAAGTTCTTGATAGCATCTGAAAATAAATGCCTAATGAACTAACGAATGGTCTCGAATTGTCTGAAACAGTCCCTAACCGTCTTCAGTTCGCATACAACCTTAGTGAATTAAAAACTTTTTGATTAGATACGGTATTCTTTATTCTGTTTTGCACCTTTGATAAAAAATTGAGCAGATTGTATTTTGTACCTCAACAAAGGAAAATGTCAGTTTCTTAACTTTAAAAATCATAGCATATTCTCGGCAAGTTTTTATGTTCAAAATCAAAAGTTATGTCAAAATGGCTTTGCAATAAAGGAGCAAATGTGCATATAAAGTTGTAAATTTAACAAAAACTAACCTTTATTTTCAAAACTGTAACCAAATTCTTCACGTACATATAAAGAGTGAGCATTCTTAATATCTTGAGAGACCCCAACACATTGCGTGATTCGTAAAACAGATCCAAACACGACAATGATGACGTCACGTCAATAATGAGCCAAGTAGTAATGTACTTCTTAGCGATCTTCCTCAAATCTAAGACAACTCGTTGACAAGTATTACCCTCTATGTAGCCGGTGAAGAAATTGAAGAATATATTAAACATATAGAATAAATCTAAAGATTTGACAGCAATACTAAAGTAATCCTGGAAGAGAAACAGATTCTTGTGAGTAATGAAAAAAGAGTAACACGACTGCCACTGTGAACTCGAAAGGCAAATCGTTGCCATGTTACTTGTTAAATTCCCTTTAAGACGTCATGAAATCATCTCTGACAGTGGTAGAGCCCGCTTTAACATTTTCGCACGAATGGGTCGGCTGGCTCCCAGCAATACCACGGCGAAACATAAGGCAGGTGTAAAGTGCGAGCAATTACGTGTTTCGTCTAATGAGTGTGGTGCCGGAGGCCTAACTTTAGTCCCTATTCCTTCCTACGCTTTTTCTTTCATTGGAATAGAAAGAGAACGTGAATTTTACGGTGCAGACACATAAGAAGGGGAAATATTCTCTTTGTGCGTGTCCTCTATCGATTAAGGGTAGGCAACGCATCCGCTATTGCGCTTTGCCATTTTGGCGGATTCAGGTGGCCGCTTGCTCGTTTGCCGCCTTATGATATATAAAAAAATCTCATTCTTCTTCTGTTTCTTGTAGAAAAGGACGAAACTCAATTATAATGTAATATATGTGTAGATGATAGTATCAAATTACATCACAAGCATAATATTTCGCGCTAACACGGTTCATTGTGGTCGCAACATCCCGCACCTGTACTATTAAGCAAACGAGTTCGCTGCGCACATTGTAATTTAAGCTAAATATTCAAAACATAGGGGTTTTGTATGCTGCGGTACATCGTGACGAATAATTCTATTTGACGATTTATTTTGAAGCGCGTGTTACAAATTTAAATGTAAATTTTAATCTAGCTTGTATTATAAACTCATGTTTCATACAGTTGCATAGAAATCTACGCGTTTGGATGCAGATATTTTGTTTTACTAATATACTCGTAGTATTAGAAGACATTGACAAAACATTATTTTCCACTTGTTACAATTTTCTATAGGACTAATCACAATATCTTTGCTTTCCTTTAATAAGCTCTGACGGGATCAGAATACGAGTAAATTATTTTATCCACAATTTTTCAGTTGAAATATATTCGTCATGTTTGGAAAACAGTATCTTACCGCGACTCCTCCCGAATGGAATTAAAAAAAATTAAGTATCCTATGTGTTCTTCCAGACTATGCTCTACATCTATACCAATCATTGGAATCCGTTCAAACGTTTAGACTACAAACTTAAACATCCATCCAAAATTTCGTAATTATAATATTAGTAAGAAGATTCCTACGCATACTTACGTGTACGTCAGGCTTAGTTCTGCTGATCAATACAGCAACGCCGATGTTAGACAACAGCATGATAATAACAAACAGAGCTTCTAACCACAATCGCACTCTACTAAACGGATGGATTGAGAACGGATAATGCCTACACTGTCGCTGTCTTTCCATACATAAAGCTGCGTAAGACCTTGAAAAGACCAAAACATTGGATTTTACACTCTATAGGTGCAGTAGATGTGGTTTAAAATTGATTTCTCCAATCTTAGGGACTCGAGGTTACCCTAAGTTAGGATGACTATGCCTTAACAGTGACGGCGTCAGGGTAGACCGTGATTGACTGTCTGCCCAGGGCGTTTGACAGAAAGGGGTGCCAAAATCTGCACATTATACTATGTCAAATTTCGCCCTGGCTACTCGTAGCCCTAAATCTGATACTAGACCTTAGTCAACCATGGTCACCAAGTAGTGGACTTCACAGTGAAGAAAAATGTTATACAATTTACCTGAACATATTTTTGGCTCTGACGTCACCCGCGTGCACCGATATAAGTTTAAGGATGAATTTCCTAAAACGACTGCATTGTATTTCATAAGTGGATATCTTGTCAAGTGGCAAGAAACACTTATGTCCTTCGAAGTAACCGTGAGAAGCATCCGTTTTCACTTCTCCCTCCTTCGCCTCGTAAACCTTAGAATATCTTGAAATGAACATCATTTATTAATTTTACAGAATAATTGAGAATATTGTTTGTTCTTATAGTATTTTCTTTTTAACTGTCATAATTATATTTCTTTATTTTCAGAACGATTGTCGTAATAAGGAGGTTATATAAAAAAGATGATGCAGGCGTCGCCAGCCGATGATCTAAGTAGATTCCTAGGTCCTTAGCTCCTCTAGGAGTAGCTACCATCATCAATGGTGGTATCTTAATCAAAGTCGTTTTAATGTCTACTTAATTATTCGATTTTCTTGAGAGATCGCTAGCTGTTCCTCCCACACCTACCTATTTTACTTCTCACTAATATTATAAATGCGAAAGTTTAGATGGATGGATGGATGTTTGTTAGAGTCTGTAGCCTAAACGGCTGAATGGATCTCGATGAAATTTGGTACAGATGTAGAGGATAGTCTGAAAGAACACATAGGCAACTCACTTTTGTTTTTTTTTAATACCACGCGGACGAAGTCGCAGGCAAAAGCTAGTATGAAATAAAAGTATTGTTTCTTTATTACTTTTGAATAAACTAGAGTGTAACAGGGACCCAAAATAGGCCTTGTTCTTCGATAACAAAAGACTATTATCATCATCTCGATCCAGTCCTGTGACTGACTCTCTTAGATATTTACACTTTACGTACTCAGCGAAATCTGGTAAGGTAAACGGACTTTAAATGAACAAAGTAAATTTTTATCTGACACTTTTATTGATTTAACAATCTCCATGATATTATATTCTGTTTCCCTAATTTCCAAAAATCAGCGCAGGATTTTGAACAAAAATTTGCATTTAAAATAACATCTTCACTGCTATCTATGAGTATTATTTTCCTGGAAATAAAAAAAACATTAGAAAACGACTAATACAATGTAGAAATACTTGATAGTAAAGTAATACTTACTCTATGCAAAATTCGTAGATCAGATAATCAAAAATTGGTTTCTTACAGTATGCGTTATCACATTTCGAAATAGGTCCATTGGACAATTCAATTTTAATAAAATATGGAAGAAATGTATAGAACATTTCGATTATATCTTTCGGTACGTAATAATTTCTTCTTTCACTTTTCTTGTATGAATATTGACAAATTCCTGGCTCCTGGTATTTATTAAAATCATAACAAGTTTCAACATTATTATCGATTGCCAATGTATCAAAAGTTTTTTCAAGATTAGCTAATGCATTGCTTTTACTGTCTAAATAATAATTATTTCTATCGGAATATATATTAAAATTAGTTGTATATTGTTTGACGGTTGTTAAAATCATTTGATAGGCGATTCTTTTTGTAAGTTCGAAGAGGCTTGGCGGGGAGTAACGTCCAGTTTCGACAATATTCTTATGTTGGGGTGGACAGTTGATGTCAATTTCATATTCTCTGCATTCCTGATGTATTGTTAAACGACATGTCATATTGTTTGATACTTGTCGATTCTCTGTAATATTTAAAGATCTGAAATAACATTATTTATGTGATGAATAAGTTCTTAAAACACAAATTTACGCCAAGTTGTATGGATAGTGGAGAGCAATATAAGAGGCACGCCTTTGACTAAACTATAGCGCAATTTACTCTCGCTTTGATTCCTCTGAGCTTATATGTATGTGCGCACACTACTCGATTTTTAGTTGTGCAACTAAACAGTTGAATTGACTGCAAAACAATCGACAATCTCACAACGGTTGTAAGGTTGCAAGTTTAGTCAAACGTGTGCGTCCGTTCTAAGTCTAAGTAAAAGACAGATTGCGTGAAATTTGACTTGATCAAGTAGGGTGAACGACTTAGATAACGGAAGTTCATCGATCTGGTGGACGAATACTTGACCCTACGTGAGCGATAAACACAAGGTCGTTTGTTTTAACTTATCCTAACTTACACTTACCCTATGTTAAGACTTCTAGTTTGTTGTTCTCGAAACATGTGATACCAAAGCGAATAAGGTATAGTCTTCAAGCCGGGATTTCGCCAGAATCTAAACTCGCAGTGGAAATAATTGTAGATCGGTCTTTGTGGCAACCATTGCAACTTGTTATCTGGTGAAAACGACATTTAATTATTATATAGAGCCAGTTATTTATTTTCATTAACTGCATACGCTATTATATAAAAGTTAAATGTGTGCGATTGTCGATTGGACTATTTAGTTGCACAACTAAAATTGAATAGAGTGCGTACCTCCATATAAGCTCATAGAAATCAAAGCGCGACTAAACAGTTGTGCGATAGTTTAGTCAAAGGTGTACGCGCGCTCTTAAAGTCATAAAATTCTAACGCACTATACATTGATGCTTTTTCCGGTATTACATGATGATTTCGAAAGATGAGTAAATCACGAAAGCTCAAAGCAGGGCAAACAAGTCTAATGAGGAAACATAAAAATTGATATATCGCATAGCAATGCTACAGACATCTCTAAAAACTGGGTCTTCAATTTTACGAGCGGAACACACTACGAATGTAAAGCTCCACTGTTGTGTTACCAATTATAGGATAATAAAACTACTTTTCCTAGATTCATTTGTATTTTGTTTTTAATTTATCTCGAAATTATATTTCAGGCCATTAATAATGATAACGTGATATCGCAGTTAAGTGAACTTAATAAAACAAAAATAGGACACTAGCTAATTATAGCCAATAACAAAAACATACTAATTATAAAGGGGAAATATTTGTATGTATTGAAATAACTCAAAAACTACTGGAGCGATTTTCAAAATTCTTTCACCGTTTCAATATTAATCCTTATCCTAATAAATGCGTTTGTTGTCAGGAGAATTTAATGTAGATTAAATTTGTCCTTTACAGTATTTAAATTGGACTAATAGTTTAGAAGATATTGCCAACACAAACAATAAAAGATAACCGAAAAATCACAAAGTACCGGGCTTAGAAAGTTGGAATGTTGCATTGTTAGATTTCTGTTATTACGTAGTAACTACTTAGTTAATACTTTCGGTAATAGGTTGAAAATAGGGGCGAAAGTAAGTTTTGAACTTTCAATTTCACGCGGACGAAGTCGCGGGCAACATATTCACTGTTGAACAATCGAAATGTAAAAGTTTAACTATAATGTTAAATGTGTTTTTTCTTGCTTTTACTAAACACGAATAAATTATTTCATAGATTACCACAAACCGAAAGATAGCGCAGTGATCTCAGTTCTGACATTCTCAATGGCAGTTCCCGAAGCTCGTTTTCGTCCAATATTAGGAACTTGAGTTCCCTAAGTTCCCCGATCTCGTCTGGAACACCCCGCAATCGGTTCCCGCTCACATCCAGGCACTTGAGTCGCTGCAACTGGGAGATCTCTCGAGGCAGTTCCGTAATATCGTTCCCGGTTAAATACAAACTTTCCAGGTTCCGTAGTTTACCAATATCGTTCGGGACACGCGATATTAGATTCTCTTTTAAATAAATATCTGTTACATCGTCTTCCTCGCCTCGTAAGTGCTCTATTGGAAATTTTGTAAATCCCCTATAATTCCAATGGAGTACCGTACTAGATTTTACGCAATCCATTTTTAATGATGCAATCTGATTTCGCTCTCGGAGAAAATGGGATAACACTCGAGCGGGCAAATATTTCTATGTCATTTTATGTTTTCTATTTAATTTGAAAACCATATCAATGTTTTTAAATAAATCATTTATTAGCACTCTTATCCACACTATTTTTTCTTTTGAACATTTCACTGAAGATTAAACACAATTAAATCCACAAAAAAATAATCAAAGATACGAGCTTTTCATATTCCCGTCTGTTGTAAACTGAATCTCTATAACACGTACGGGCGTACGATTATTTTTAAACAGGAACAAGGTCTTTCATTTGCCCAACATTTATAATTAGACTGTGGAGAGACGAGAGGTTTTCAATTTAATAAAAAAATATTTTTTTTACTTTATAAAACATCGTGTCGTCTTTGTCTTTTCAAAGAGATAGAGCAGGATAAGGTAACATCAACAATTTATAAAACAAAAGATGAACGTATCATGTAGGTCTACACTTTAGAGATAATGCATTTATCTGGCGCTCGCCGAAACGGTTTATTGTTTGTATAAAATATTTAACGCAAAAATATCGGGAGCCAATATCTGGAGTGATGCACCGCTCACTGGCAGCCATCCAAATAACTCGAGGGCATTTCAACTAGACGGATAAACAATGAGAATGTACGTCAACTGGTTGTAAAAAGTGTTATTTAAGTGCCTTAGTACTGCGATGGCTCAGGGGTTTAAGCACTTGTCTTCTAATGCAGGTATTGGGTTCGAATCCCGCCATATAGCAATATGATTTTCGATTTTAATATTTGTAGATGACTACCCGGTGAGCAATAGTCCGTACTATGTGTGATCTATATTGAACAGTTCCACTATTCAATTGAAGCGTAAGTTAGAACTGAAGTAATAGCTTTTTCTAAATGGTTCCAAAAGGAAGTTAAACAACGGTTCCAGGTTAACATTTAATTATCTGAAAGAATTATAATTTTAAATTATCAATTTAATTTAGACATATTTAGTAAAATACAGTGAAAAAGAGATATCATCAGCATGAAAGAGCCAATATGTCAATTACAAGTAGAAAAAATTTAGGACAACATTAGTGAAGTACAATCCACTGATCTCTAAAATTGGATAGGCTATAGTACTTTGTGCCAATTTGATTTCCGTTGAGAGTTATGGTCATGAGAATTGGAACTAATATTAGATATTAAATTAACATCAATGTACGCTAGTAAGTGTGAACTAATCAATAGCTGTCACCTAGCAATTACCTATCCATTTATACAGATCAGTACCATCGCTGACACATGCAAAGATATAAACAGTTATTGCGTGAGTTAAATTAATTTGCGTTTATGACTGCATACTTCACTGATGCCGCCTCTAAATCACATTTAAATAGAAAAAAAAAACACACATACACACCACTAACAATAAATCAGACTTTAATTTATTATCATTAGGTATTATTTCCACTGCTATAACCCATGTAAAAAAATATTAAGAAAACTATAATTATACACAAAACAGCAGAAACAAATGTTTAGAATGTAAAAAAAAAGAACTTCTCAAAGATAACCTTAATAAATAGTTACACTTAATAGTTAGACTAGGGTATAGCACTAAAATTTGAAATAACGCATTAGAAAAGATATCGATACAATTTGTACGTAATTCTGCACCCCTATTGAGGAAAATTACACACAAATATCATACAAATTTTATAGATTTCGTTACACTTTCTGGCAAATTTTCGTGTTAGTCCACGGAGTGCATAATACCTCAATAAACCACTATTTCCTTTATTCCTACACTAACTAAGATTGTTTAAATTGATAATATTGTTATAGTCAAAACAGAATATACTTTCATCAATAAAGTAATAAATAACTACCATAAACAGGTAACAAAACTTAACGTTTAAGTGTTTCTAGCAATATAGTTTCAACACGAATATCTATTTTTATAAAATAAGTAATAAATTATTTAAATGTGAAAAAACATTCAAACTTAGTCAAACATTTCTTAGACATATTTTATGATCGTTAGATGAATATGTTCTCAACATGTTCTGTTAAAAGGAAGTCGATAAAACATTAACTGGTTACATATTTTGTCTATTTATAATTATGAAGAAACATGATTTTATGTACCTATACGGTTATAGCAAAAGTGACTAGGTTAATTCAAGTTCTGACTAGACATAAAATACTGTTTTAAAGTATATTAAAGAATTTTAAGTCATCCTATATTAGCATTTTAAATTTAAAAGCAGAAACATTAAAATTTTAATATTATTGAATACTCATTAAAAATTATCCTAAACGTGTTACCGGAATATTAAACGATTTTCAACAAACGTCATTTTTACTTAGACTTTAAAACTTGAATACATAATATGAGAAAGACATTTCTTTGTATAGTATTAATATTTCCTTAATAAAATATTAGAAATATGTGAAATATCTACTTTTTAAAATTCTCTACGAAGTATAATATCACAAACTTTTATAATTTCATTGCATTTCGTTGAAGTGTATTACCGTCACATCCAATTTTATTGCTATCTCTGTTTATCTCAATGAGAACGAGAATGATAGCAATATTGTAGAACAGAGGTTCTATTACGAATAATTGTGACAGTTGCAAGAACGTACAAGGACAAAATTTGTATGAGATTTTGTCCTACACTTTACTCCTCCTAATGCAGAAACCTAACACAAATTTCATCAATAACGTTACGAAAACATTGTCATAAATATTCATGATAAACCCTCAGGTGTTACAGCAAATGTATACCGTATTTTATCATCATAAAGCATATTTATCAATGTCAATGAGTACTGTGTGAAGACTTAATATCTACGTAAGATGCGAACTCGACGTCTCTTCTTGGTTCCTTCATCATCACTATCAAAAGATGCTTGTCGACTGTTCAGCATCAGTGCTTGGATCTCAGGGTTGAGAGGTAATACGGGGAAGGATGATCGTCGCGCCATCGGAGCTGGTCTGCCTCCTGCAAATCAGATACAATGGTTACAGATATAGGCTGAATAAAAATTAAAATAATTTTAAAATCTAGCGCTCTAAACTTATTAGTTAAGATTCCTGGGTGATTTGTCTCAAGTAAAATAATACTAGGTGTTAATTTCGACCAGAATTCAAATTTTGATATTCGGTTTTGTTTTAAGTGAGTACACACTAAGCAAATGCAATACAAAACGAATTGGTACGAGGAAGCATCGAAGGTGCCAACTGATTGAGTTCTGAGCTTAGACATTAAAAAGCAAATGTCTTAAATAATTGAGAAGAAGAAGGGATGTACGATCATATTTTTCAGCCTAACAGGTTACATACAGAACACAAAATAGAAGAATAAATAGCAGTTAGTTTGAAAGCCTCTTCATTTTTTTATAACAAGGTGACAAACGAGCAAGTGGCCACCGGAATCCACCGAAACAGAAAGCGACCGCTGCCCATAGACATCCACAATTGCAGATGCGTTGCCTACCCTTAATTGACAGACAGAGAAGGAGAGGCACATAAAGACTTCCTCTTCAAAAATCTCTTGAATTGGATATCTGGTAATGTATCGATGTTCAAAACAATTGCATTATATTTTCATTCTAAACAACTATGTCTAGCTAAAATATTTTTAAAAGCTGACGCGTGAATATCATAATAAATGTTGCATCATTTTTTGACTAATGTGCTTATCCCTTGAAGCTATACAATAACATGAAGCCTGGTTACTTTATTATATAAGTGTGATAGACAAACAAAATTAAATTTGGAGCTTAGTCTAGCTTTAGGTATGGTATTCAAACCTCCTGCAAAACCAAATTTTAGTACCTGTTTGTAGTTTTTAAATTTTCCTTTCGTCATTTACTATTACATAATTACGAAATTACTTACATATTTGGTACAAATTTTACTATAATCGATCAAAATTACTAGAACTTGTATCTTTGTTCATCAGCTGCTTAATTAGGTAAAGGGAATACAAGCAAATTAATATTGCAGAATACTAAGCCAATTAAAACGCATCTAAATATTCACACAAACGTTGAATCTATAAGTGGTATAAATCTATGTAACTAGTTGAGTACGTAATTGCATGGATGCATTAGATGCTTGTGATTAGCAGCTCGGAATCACTAATGTTTAATGAGGTGTAAAATCTGTTGATAATACAGTTATCGATGGCCAGAATATTAATTAATATGCAGTGTTTGAGGGATAGTATCGGAAATGAAGGGACCCATAGAACTAAAAAATCAACAAATACTAAGTTCATTGACAATGGATCCGATAGGTTTGGTTAAACGAATATCCGATAAAATAAAAAATCTAGAATAGTGAGATAAGGATGATGTTGTGGAGATCAATATTGAGAAGACCAAGCCCAAACTTTTAGCAATATTCAAATAAGTACATTTAGATTATAGACAAAAATGTTTCAAGTAAAGAAATGTTTCAATATAAGTCTATCAGGATTAACACGAATTAAAAATCTCAAACTGTACAATCAAAATAGGAAAAAGTCGGCTTGACCGAAGAATCGATCGATAACAGGTACTAAAATTGTCGAGTAAAAAGATATAACTAACTACCTTATAATAATTTTTATTTTAATTTCATTCAAGGGAAGGATTTAATTTGCTCCATCTAAATAAAACTAAATCTAAGAAAATATAAAGGAAATGTGTTAGAAGATAAAATTACCTTAGTCTTTTTCATTCGTCAGGCAGTCCTTGATTAATAAAACAGATAATTTAAGATATGAGTTAAAATAAGAAAAGATAGTAAAGGTAAACATTTACATTCACAGAATTTTATGAAAAAAATTAACATCACAATTAAAGAATATGAAAGTTTAATTAAAAGTAAGATATAGCACAAGATTTATTCACATTTATAGTGCTGTCACAGTTAGAATGCAATTAGACAAAATTTAGATACGTACCAAATAATTTCGCAATGGATTGTCTTTTCATGGATTTCGCATCAGACACTGGCGTCTCAACCGACGCTGGCGCTGAGCATTCTCCTAGGCCTTTCTTATCACTTAGATAAGAGTTAATTGATTCACCCCTAAAGTAAGGCACACGACGACGAGCCTGAGATCCTATCTTACTTTCTTCTTTGTCATCCGAAACTACTGTTTCTGTGATCTGAAATAGTTGGAGACCAAACTTGCTCGATTCTCTTCTCAATGTCTTCTTGTTAGCGAACTCTGCCAAAGAATGTCTTCGTCCACCATCAGGATTTAGCTTCATTCTCGCTCTTTCTTCCTCTTTCGCTTTAACCACATCTAATACAGCGTTCAAAATTAATATAATAAGGAATGTAGTGATTCCTATAGCTGTGATTGTATTGTTCTCAGGTTCCATATTTTCTTTGTTAGTTTTCTTTCGTTCAACTAACGGTTTTTCAGTAAACACTTGTAACGCACTACACGCATCTTTAATAAACAATGGAATGCTCTTTGTCTTCACAACAGGTCTTGCTTCTGATTTGTTCTTTATTATTTCTGGTGCAAATTTAATCGTTTTCCCGACATCCACCGCGTCCTCGTGCCCGTTGTGTGTCACGTACCACATGTTAACGCAGTAAAAACAGTAAAATAATAATGAGAATATGAAAAACAATAACTTACGTTCGTTCATGTTTACATCGCAAAAGCGCGGATTTGTTTTGACAGTGCGGCGGGCGGGTGCTTTCCTGAATACGTCAATCGTATCGTTTAGTATTGGAAGAATTGGTAACGTATTTTAGCACTGGTTTTATATTTTTCGTTGTACTGATTTATTTATCGTGATTCCGAGTGCGCAGAGTTTGTGCTACGTCAGGCCTTAATTTGCGGATGGCGGCCACTATCCTGTGCGCATGTGCGGCTTTCGGCCGGGTCGGGTCGTGTTCGTGGTAGTAGCTTCTGTCAGTATACGTCTGCACACAGCGGTGATCAACAGTTTAGGAAAACTTGATATTGTACAGAAACTGCATTTGTTTATAAACAGAATAACTAATATCCTCTTCATGTACTTTATTGCTCTTGTAGAGTCTAGTTAGACGAACAGTATAGAAAATTATTCATTCGATTCAAATCATCAAAATTGTAATTGATTTTTATTACACTTAACTTACCCTTCTTATTACATTCTATGTTACTAATAGAAATTCTTCCTTATACTTAATTTTATGTTCAATACTTTTTGAATACACATGTTTGTCACCTATTGTTAATTGGATGCTATTTTTTGACACTCTATTACTATTAAACCTGTAGAATATTCAGGTTGTCACTTCACTTAGAAATTAACAGACTTATCTACAACAAAAACTACATGACTCCGGAAACTATCTCTTTTCACTCACACAGAATTTTTTAAAAATTAAATTTCGTATTTAACTCACCATTATTAACGTTATGTTAAAAAGATGTCACAGAAATGACTGCATTAGAATCTCACGTCATATAATTTCTTATCAAGAGTTGCTGTCACTGTATATTGTTCGTCAAGATTACTTTTATTTAGATACCCTCGTTTGACGTGACAAGTTAAGGGCAATTCACACTAAACGGATACATAAAAACAGCTTGTCGTTTCCAAAGATATTTACGAAATGTATAGACTAGACAGGGAACAACATTTTTTTACCGGTAACTTTATTTGATCTCTCAATGTCAAATTGGATACGCCGAGACACTTTTCAGTGTTCGAATTATTTGTTCGTATGTGATTTTGACTACCGAAAACAGATTATGTGAAACATGTTTCAAGTGAAGTGTAAACTATGCTTCCTCTATAGATTGTTTGAATATCTTTGGTCAGTTGAAAACTGTTGTCCCTTTTTTATTGTGATACACGTAATCTGCATCCGCTGTTGCGTTGCTTCTAAATATCTATAAATATTGTCTTCCTGTATTCGTACATTGGTCGAAATTGATATTTGAAATTACTTTCTATTCTATTAATTACTAGCTGTTGCTCCGGACTTCGTCTGTGAGAAATTAAAAAATAATAAATCAGCCTATGTTACAGATAAAGTAGCTTTTCAATGGTAAAATAATTTTTGAAATCGGTTCAGTAGTTTTTGAGTTATTTTAATAAATACAAAAATATAAATCTTTCCTCTATATAATATTAAGTATAGATGACAGGTGGAGGTTAGGTAGGTATTTCTAAAGCACTTTTTAAAGCTACTTTACTGAGTAGAAATAGGCTTTCCATTGATTAAAGTTTCTTGGTCTAGCGCTAAACAAGGATTGTGGTTTTGTTCTCTTGGATTTACAATCATTAGGGGCAGTCTTTTGTTTTTAAATGGGGATAAAATCCGAAAAAAAGAACGAAGCGTTACGTTATCTATCATTAGATCATTCAATTACGAAAGAGTTATAAAAAAATAATCAGCCAGCGAAATATAGACGTTTTTGTATTCATGTCACAAAAAACTTACAAATATCCACATAAAGATTTATATCCGTAATCAATTTTTTGTCCCAGAGGCAATTCCATTCCTATCGCTCGCAAAGTCGGAAATAAGCGAAAAAAAGGGATCATCTCTAAATGTTTTGGGACGTAACGATGAAGATTTGCGAATTTACTTAGCTCGTAAGGATTCAGGATCAATTCTATTGTTTTCCCTTATTAGATAGATAAGTTTTAGACAAGTATAGATAAAACTGAAAATAGATTAATGCCACGTTATGTTTTGCAGCAGTTTTCTTATTAAATAGATACAATGTAAAATTAAGGCGCCTGTTAAATTTTAAATGCAATATTGTCTAATAGAGTATCTTGTTTTTTTTTTTGTCAATGTTTTAAGAGTTAACTTGTATTTGTTCGCGAAAAGGTTAATGAAAATTTTGTTGTTTTTGTTATGAAAAATAACGATTTAATTTATTGTATAAAAATTAAAATCAATAGGTTACTTGCACCCATCCAATGTTTAAACTATTCTTGATATTGTTACTTGAATATTAACTTTTGGAATATTGATTTTGTATATTTATTAAGCTTGTTTAAGTGCACGCTTGAGTGACGTGTGAAGGGCTATTGATTGAATGTGTCATGATAAGAGATAGGTTAAATGGAAAACAAACATTGGATTAGACCTTATCAACACTAAGCCCAGAAGTGCAATGTCAAAGTGAAAATAATTAAATAAGTTATAGTCCAAGGCTTGATTAAAAACGATAACTTGGTTTTAATAGATTTAAATTGCACAATGCGCCTCTAGGGTCCTTAAGAAAATTATTATTTTTCCAGTGAATTATAAATACGTTCAGTAGAAGTATACATTGTTTTTATTTATGTTAAAGACTAATACTTGCGACTTCGTCCGTGTGGAATTAAAAAAGTAGTAAAATATATAGCCTATGTTACTCACTTGTAACATAGCTTTTTAATGGTGCAAGAATTTTTGAAATCGCCTTAGTAGTTTTTGAGTTACTTTCCTTGTATCCAAAATTACAAATCTTTTCTCTTTAAAATATAAGTATTAATAGATCTTAGTATATACTTGATAGTTATTATTATACTAATATACTTCAGTTCAGACTTTTTAGAAAATCGTGTTCTAATTTACACAATCAAATAAAACATTAAAACTAAAAAAAAATTTTTTTGATGTAATAAATGGAACTACATATGTGAAAAAATCCCACAGTCCATTATAGTCTGTTGCACAAAAAAAAAACAACTTCATCAATTTTCAAAATCTTGTTTCGTATTCTGTACTTGATTAAAATCGACTTTTTCAATGCGAACGCAACGCGACGCGATGCGATGACAAAAAATAACATTTCGATATTGCGCTGTAGTTGGAATTCCATTTCGCGCCTCACCACATCCAGTTGCATATTGAAATATGTACACGACGCGTACTTACACAGTACCATTCTATACGAAAATAATATGCAAAAATTTGTATTATGGGTCACTAGTGGCTTAATTTTTCCAACAATCTTGATACGATATATAACATTTCTTCAAACGTAAAAGGGCCAAAATTGTTAACATTACAGACGTCCTTGAATGTAATTAGGCTTTTGAAGACAAACTTTTGTTTTATCGATTCCTGCAAAAACAATTGCAAAGTTTTTTTAGTGCATGCATTAAATGAGAAAATAATTTTGAATCGAAATATTATATTTTAATATAGTAATTTATCTTCAATAAGCAGATGAGAAATCTTCAAAGTGCATAATTTGCTGGAGTTTTATTCAGTTCCCTTTCATATTTAATGAGATGGGTCTCGAAGATGTTGCCAGTTTCCTATTTGCTATTAGCCAATGGTTTCCGTAACCGAGATATTTCTCATTAGTTCTTTGAATGCATTAATAAATATTTGCAATAAATTGAACCTTAAATAAGCAATTTTTTTTATGCGATGTAAGTAAATTACTTTTCAGTGAAGAATTAGTAGTTTTTTTAGATATAGAAGTGAAATCTGCAACACAGTTTATTTTTTCATTTTGAATACCGCTTATTGCTTTTTTCTTATAAGGGGGCAAACGAGCGGCGGGAAAACAGAGGTGATCAACGACGCCCATGTACATCCGCAACACAAGAGGAACTACAGATGCGTTGCTTATTGTTGCTATTAAAATAGGACACACAGATTACTTCCCCTTATTTTTTTTTTGTGATTTCAAGCGGACGGAATGCGGGCGATATATTTTTATAACTGTAAATAAATACCTGGTTGTTATAATTTAATAAATCGATACGTCTCTAATGAGCCACAATTCCACGACTGGGAAAACGTAAATATGTACATAGACTTCAAAGGACTTTTACACACGAATACTTACCTAACGATGTTATATTTTGTGAGGTTTGTTATACTGTATACCTCATTAAAAGTTACTGAACCATACGTAAAGTAAAAACTTATTAAATGTATACTAATATTATAAAGAGGAAAGATTTGTATTTTTGTATGTATTGAAATTACTCAAAAACTACTCGGCCGATTTTAAAATTCTTTCACCGTTAGAAAGATAATTTTTCTGTGAGTAACATAGGCTATATTTTTTTAATTTTAAGCGGGCAAAGTCGCGAGAAACAGCTAGTTATAAATAAAGTAATAAATAATAATCTTCACAGCACTAATCAAAACTCTCATTAAGTCACTAATAGGCAAATACTCAAACGACTTTTAAATATTTAACAGGGTCTTATATGATAAGGTTATGATAAAACTCCAAATTCCTATAAAAATTAGAGATTTAAAGCGGCGCCAAACAAGCTAAATGTTCAAGATTCGTTTCAGTATTCGGTCATAAGTTAGTTTCCGGCACTAAAATTAAACAAACAAAGTTATCTACCTTTTATTAAAAAGAATTAAATGTATGAAAACAAGTTTATTCGGTAGTGAAAACTCACTGTTAGAAAGGTTTAAATCAGTACCTAATATCTTAATAGATAATTAAAAGTAGCATTTGAGCTTTATCGCAAATAACGAAATTGTAGAAAGGATTTCTATTTCATGCCGCACCGCCTCCGGCCTCGTTGCAGAATACAATAAATTGCAAGGGCTGAGAATGCAAAATAATTGTTATATATACGAGTATACCCTTGTTATACTAACTTAAGCCAGTTACAATGCTGTTAATAAATAAATAGTAATAGTTGAAGATATAGGGAGAAAATGTAATGTAACATTCATAGTTTTCGATCTTAATTATTTATTTGTATAGGAAAGTATTATTCATTTAAAATACAGCGTTATTCAAATTAAATTCACAATACTAAGAGCGTGTGCATGCCTGAAACTAAACTATGGCACAACTGTTTAGTCTCGTTTTGATTTACTTTACCTTATATGGAGGTGCTCACACTTTTCGATTTTAAGTTATGCAACTAAACAGTTGAATGGGTTGCAAAACAATCGCACAACTATTATGCGATAGTTTAGTCAAATTTGTGCGCCCGCTCTAACTACCTGTCAAGTGTTTTGATTTGTAAAATACTGAAAATAGTATCCGATTTGTATAGATTCTACAAAATACATGGAAAATTACTTAACGGTTCAATAGATATCCATTGTCTGAGATATAGTTGGACCCCGTGATACTCTTCGCTTTGTCACTCGCGAGGAACATGATTAGATCAGCTATCTCTTCTGGCTCGCCTATTCGCTTCAAAAGTGTGCCAGACTCGAAATCCTTCCAAGTAAAAGTCGTCTCCGGTATTCCAGAGTTTTTGAGGAAATTCGTCACAACTGGTCCTGGACTAACAGCATTTACTCTGACACCGTGTTCTCCAAGTTCCAAAGCAATTGATTGTGTTATAAAATTCAATGCCGCTTTAGATATACAATAAGGCATCAATAATGGCTTAGTTGGTGGTATTTGACCACCGATGCTGGAAATATTTACAATGTTACCTTTGCTCTCTATTAAATGGTCAACACAGAGTGAGGTTAGATGTAAAACAGCACGTACATTGGTTGCCATCACTTCGTCATAAGCGCTCAAGATGTTGCCCATACCAACACTCCCATATCGGACAAATCCAGCATTGTTGACTAGTACATCAATTCTACCAAACTCTTTCACGGTTTGTTCGACGATGTTCTTAACATCTGCCTCATTGGAAACATCAGCTTTGATGATAAGTCTCTTGGTAACACAAAGCGCAGCTACTTCATTTAATTTCGTCTCGTTCCTTCCAACTAGGACTACGTTAGCTTTCTCCTTAGAGAATAGGACGGCGGTTGATGCCCCGATGCCTGAACTAGCACCAGTAACAATTACCACTTTGTTTTCGAAACTCATTTTGAATACTTCTATCAGGACAGATACGCTTGAATGTTTGATGAAATATCGTCGGCATCCAATTCACGGGACAGTTATAAATGTTAGAAAGTTAATGATCAGGCTATTAAGATGTCGTTAAGTCAAACGTGTTTTTCACTTGAACATAATAATTACATCGTTATTTTGTCAACAATATTCATTGACTTTGGTAATATTAATCAACATACAAATATTTTAGTTTTTGTTTTTCAAATTATATTCAACTAGCTGTTCCCGTGCGGCTTCATCCGCATGAAATTATAAAAAAACTTTATTTTACTGTTTATATTTGTCAAATTCTCAATTACAAATATAAAAATGATATGACATGATGACAACCTTGCTTTCTTGATGTTGGCAGCAACTTATGGTCTCTTTCCCACATAAGGGTTTTTATCCAAAATATTTACCCCCTAAGTTTAATGGCGTTAAAATATATAGCCTAAAGCATGACGCAAGTGTAGGGCTTTTTATTAAAAAAAGAATTAATCAAAAATATGCTGTAGTTGCTGACATCATAGGCAACAAAGAAGTGTGTGTTTACGTTTTATTATAATAGTATAGATAAATACTGCACTTTGGATATTGTTCGTGATAACGAAGAGGAAAATACGGAATTCTAAAACATTCTCATACAACATTGATACAGTCCAACAGGGAATAATCCTTCTACGAGTATATGGCAACAGACGGCTTTGTTTTGATGCTTTGTTCGTAATTACTTTGGAACTGTGAGTTTGGTTTGGCTTAAAACTTGTTTATAAATATAAATACAATTTTCAGTTACCTTAAACATAATATAGATTAGTAAATTAATATGAAATCATTTGATAAAAACATAAAAATGAATAAACTTAGCTTTTAATCCATTTTTGACCGACTTCCCAAAAGAAGGAGGTACTCAATTCGTCTATATGTTTTTTTTTTTTTATTAAAGAAACATTGTACTGTAAATGATTACTTTTTTTACAATACAAAGCTAAAAGATGAAGTAAAATTTTTCTTAAAATTTATATCTCGAATACGTTTACAATCAATAGCTAATTTCCTTTGAATAATAATACAATTAGAAACAAACAAAGCATCCGATTCGATTTATTAGTAGTCTTTGATTTGTTCGCCGCAAAGGGGAGGACCGCAAAGGGATTCTTCAATAGCGCGCCCGCCTTGCCTCTAATGAACTCCGATGCTTACTACACAGATAGCCTCTTTAACCACTCCATTTACAGAAATGAATTATTCATTCGTGATATTCAATTTGAATACTGGTTTTGATTTCAATTTTGTGTCGCATTAAATATATTTTTTTGATTTTCAATATATATTTTTGTAATAATTTCTTATTAATCTGTGAAGCGGTAGACATTTCGTTGCTAAGAAAATCAAAGAATCAAAATCGACTTCGCATCGCTCTTCTGTAGGTATTCCTAGATTGAAGTCATACAACCGTTCTTTATTTCTTTTAAAACCGTGAGATGACACTTATATTGTTATGCAGAACATGGTAGAATCTGGAAATACTGGCCAGATAGACTACTTAAGGGGAAGTTACCATTACTGTGATCTTACTCGAAGTAATTTTTATATCTATTTTAGCACCTACCAACGTCCATATTTGTACACATTACTGGCGATTTGAGTTTCCCTGTCACTGTTTATCAGTTTGATTTATGAAAAGGAATTGGATATCCGGACCATAGTTACCCCACGGCGGTAACAAAATTGCCTCAAAGCATTTCCTAACTTTAACCAACTTCAAACTGCTCGATGCGCATTTCTGTCTTTGAGGGTATTTGAAATGATTTGTTCTAAAATTTGTAAAGTAACTTCGTAAACGGACCGAATGGGATAGTGGTTTTAGCAACTGTTGCAAAATTTAACTGTTGAAGTCAGTGGCGACTTTTGATGCGATTTATTATGAAGTTGCAGCGCTTTGTCAATAAAAAGACTTGAAATGGAGAAACTAAAGAAAAATCTTTTTGAAATAGCTACTCATCTATCTATATTAATATTATAAAGAGGAAAGATTTGTATATTTGTATGTATTTGATTCATATAAAAACTACTGAGCCGATGTTAAAAAATCCTTCACCATTATAAAGGTAATTTATCTGTCAGTAACATATTTTTTAAATTTCACACGGACGAAGTCACGAGCAACAGTTATGCATAAATAAATGAATAATTAGTCCTAAAGTAGTTTTAACTGTTTATTAAACCTTCATTTAAATTAAGTAAAAGTTACGCAGATTTTATTTCATCATCACCAGCTCACTATATGTCCTCACCGAGGGGCTCGGAGCCTAATAAGAGGTGACTAGTCCATAGTCAACCACGCTGGCCAAGTGCAGGTTGGTTGGCTTCACACATATCTTTGAATTTCTTCGCCGATATGTGCAGGCATCACGATGTTTTCTTTCACCGTAAGAACGTCTGGTAAATTATGTACATATGAAAATTCGAAAACTCGAAAATACATTGGTACATGTCGGGATTCGAATCCAAGACCTGTAGATTACAAGTCAAGTGCTTAAACCACTCAGCCACCGACGCATTATTTTATTTAAATAGATTCAAACAAATTATTTTATTCATGTAATTGTTTCATTTTCATCCATTTAGCCTAAACATTTTGGTATAGCTCTTTCTTATCTTGATTGTATATTTGTTTAGGCAAAGGAACATTTGTTTGACAAATGGTTCCGTATCGAAGGAGATCACAATTTATTGCGTTGTCGGGTGTAGTTGCCCATTTGTTATGCAGTCAGGTACGTTCATAGATAAGAGCTATTAAACAAAATATACGAGACATTTTATCATCTTAGTATAAATTATTTAATAACCAACTACTGCTATCATTTATTTATTTATTTACTTGCTTTCACCCGCGACACCGTCCGCGTGGAAAATATAAAACAAAAGTGAGTAGCCTATGTGTTATCCAAGTTAGCCCAGACTGCGAAAGTTCTTCAAGATCCGTTCAGCTGTTTAGGCTACAAAGTCTAAGAAACATCCATCCATCCATCCATCTAAACTTTCGCATTTATAATATTAGTAAGATAAGATTTACAATAGGAAGCTAACTTGTCACATGAAGTAAGTTATTTTTGATGAGGAAAAATAAATATGAAACACAATATCATGGATACACTTACAGGCTTACACAGCACTATGATATAAAAAAAAAAGTTTGAATGATTTAGAAAACTTTACATATACAAAAGTTTAAAACGCCTGTGTTTTTGTTCATCTGTACATTTTAAGTAAAAGTTGTTTCATCAGCATAAAATACTTTGTCACATAAAGGGGTAGAAAATTAAGGTTAAAAATATACATAATTTTCTGGACTTGAGCCTGGAAAGTTTTTCCATTATGTAACATAATGAGAACATTACTTTGCAAGTTTTACAGTGAGTTATGAATAACTGCGTTATCGTAAATCTTTGCTCGAGAGGAGTTTTGATCAGAGATAACATTAAACACTTTTGTCTCTTATATTACGAAAAGGTCTTCTTCTTTGTACAGTCAGTCTTCATAAAGAGGTACACATTTGCATTAAAAATTCTTTTTTTAAATTATAAGGTGGCAAACGAGCAAGCGGTCACCTGAATCCGCCAAAATGGCGAAGCGACCTCTGCCCATAGACATTTGCAATTCTAGATGCGTTGTCTACTCTTAATCAACGTAGGAGGAAACACAAATATATATCTGCCCTTCCTATGCTTCTCCTCTGCCGTCAAATGCACTTTCCCTTCCTATGCTTTCCTCATAAGAAAAGGGTGGTAAGAGTAAGGTAAGTGGACTTTAATTAGGTCTCCTTAACTCTAAAGGTCTTCGGCAGCAAAAAAAAATTATAAACATCTATACTAATATTTCAAAGAGGAAAGATTTTTTGTATGCATTGAAATAACTCAAAAACTACTGGGCCGATTAAAAAAAAATCCTCCATCATTAGAAAGCCACGTTATCGCTGAGTAACAGGCTATATTTTTAAATATTACGTCGACGAAGTCGCGAGCAACAGCTAGTGTTCTATAATAGCATGAATTCGTAGTCGCGAGCTAACAGACGGATTCATGGATTCATATTTTTGGAACCTTAGTTTCTATTGTATCATTTATGCAGCTGATTGTACAATAAAAACGGCGTCAACTGACATATCTTTTCCTAATATACGGCGACCAAAATCATAGATCCTTATGGAATTCCAACTATTGGTTACTACAACTAAATGTTGGAGGTCCCTTTTAAGTTGTAGTAGCTTACGCCCGCGAGTCCGCCCGCGCGGAATCAAATAAAACAAAAATGAGTAGCCGATGTGTTCTTCAAGACTGTACTAATTACATAAAATTCACCAGCGTATTAGATAAATAATTGTTTTAACATTTAGTCAATAATTATTAAAACAATAAACGTAATTGTTTTGATTAATATTTAAATCATTTACACATTGCAAGTTACTGTTGATGTTGATAACCAGCAAATTGAAGTATTCAAGAGAAGAATGCGGGTTCAAGTCTCTACGGAAGGCAATTTTCAATAAATTTCCACTTATTAGGTCGTCTGAATCGGGAACTGGTAAATGATTTGGATGTTTTCTTTTGATATTTGAATCAGAAAACTTAATGAAGTAGCGTTGTCTCTACTGTATAAATGTGAGGTCACACTGGTATAACATGGTACGATTTTTTAATAGATTTTTTATGTACTGTAAACCCACTGTTTAATGAATCTACCGATGAATTGTTGGAATACTTTGCGTTTACAAAAAAATCTTTTAGAATTGGTGAAATAACCGCAAAAAATTACAATACGAATATTTTTCTCAATGTTGACTTACAATTGTTAAAATTGTTATAACCAAATACAGTTAGTGTGTCCTAAAATATCCTTGTAATTAATTATGCGCATAACTTAGCTAAGTGAACACTGGAACCCACGTTCTTAGTAACTTATTCATTAGATCATGCGGAGGTCACTTTGCCTAGTTTTAGTAGTAATCTCTCAGGAATAGTGTAAGTTAACTTAATCTATCTAACAAGAATAATATATGAATTAAATAAAATAAACATTCTGGATATCTCCGTCACTAATTTAAATTTTATCAGAACGCCTGACAAATAAATACAAGGCTTCAAAGTCAAAACAATGCTATACAAAATTTGAAGGCGCTAATGCTTTATTAAGACTTTCTTGACGATTGGGTACTGCCTAGATAAAAAAAAAACGTTACTGTAAGTTAAACTATATTTGAAAATATGAGATAAAAATTGTTGGACTAATAACACAACATACCAAACATGCTGTACTCTACGGCTAATATTTTTTTTGTCAAGGGGCGTTTTTGTGCCGCGCGATATGAAATATTTGCTGAATATTTCCATTAAAGCCGGCTTCATGAATTATTCTCTTAATAAAGCGGTTTTTTCGCTAAGCGTGTTCATAAATTGTCCTTTTGATGGTCGTTTAAATGTTTTTTCCTTATCGATGAACGAAAAAATGAGAGTACCTACGACATTATCTTTTTAATAAACTTATTATGGAAAATTAAAGTACTTTTTTCTCTGATAATTTTGTTTTTATCTTCAGTAAAGGTAGACCTAGAAAGAGATGGATGGTGTGCATGAAAGGTTACATGATCAAAAAGGGAGTGATGACTGAGATGACGTATGATAGAGTTACATATGGGGAGGACCAAAACCTGTTGCGCCGACCATACGTTAGTAGGATAAGGAGCAAGATGATAATGATCTTTGTAATTTAGTAAGAATAGAAAACATAAGAATATGTGTCAACCCACATTTTGCTGATCATGTACTAACATTTGACATTATACTTTTCAAACCAGATAATTTAGTTTGTGAAAAATTAAATTAACTACCGGTAAATAATCGTTTTTATTCGAAAGGTAGATATTTCATTTAGATTATGTTCCTAATATTAAAGGTACAATTACGAAGGAAGCGCGCGATTACCTTATATTGTGGAATTATACGCACTTTGTGAGTTATAATCGTAATTAGGCGCTTTCCCTTAGCCAAGCGTGTTCATAAATTGCTCGCCAGTGTGGGAGTTTCCTTTATTGTTTTCTGGTAAATAAAGGAAATATAAACACAAATATTACGATGCTCCTAATATTAAACACACATGTTTAGTAATAGCTTAAAAGTAATATGAAATAATTGCTAATTAATTTTATCAGGCATTTCCAAATTTATTGAAATGTTACTGATTAGGAAAGTAAAGTAAAAAAAACTGTAAAATAACGTAATATTATATATTACACGTGAAAATATATTTTAAAATTCAGCTAAGCTATTTGGTTGAACAAATTATTCCTTAAAAGCTGTAGAAAATTGAAAGCTTTTATAACGTGACGATGGCGCTGCGCCAACAACTTTTACAAAGGCTAATAAATTATTTCTGTAAAAGTCTGAGACATTGTCAAGTGTCCCAGAATAGAAATGCATTAAAATTGAATTTTTAGTTCCCCGTGGAAGATATTTTAATAAGCTTTATTGCTTTACATTTTATCTATTCTAATATTATAGAAATGAAATATTTGTATTTTTGTATGTAGTATAATAACTCAAAAACTACTGGTCCGATTTTAAAAATTCTTTTACCATCAGAAAGGTAATTCATCTGTAACATTGGATATATTTTTTTAATTCACGCACGCGAAGTAGCGAGCAACAGCTAGTCTTTTAGAACTAGATATTAATAATATATGTGCTTAGCTAATAGATAAAAGTAATTACAACATCTTAATGCTTCAAAAAAGTTTTATTGGGCAAAATACCAACACGGTATAATTTTTTATTACAATTAGATTTTATTGGCGCCGACACTTAACTAGCAAACAATGAATAAGTTAATATTGGGTTTTTATTCTTGGTGTTCTATTTTCATGTTATAAAGACAACAAATTGCGTTGAAGGGATGATTAAATAGCAAAATGGACGACCCGGTGTCTGGCTTTCTTCATCGGAAAATGGAATTGCCTCGCTGTTTGCTCGTTGCAATTATTATTTCCGCAGAATAACAAAACAAAGTTTTTATTTTACGGTTTTTAGGTTTACCTAAAGTTTTAATAACTTAAACAAAAGGCATCTCTAGAAATAGATATTAACATATAATTATACAAATTTAAGTGATTTAAAGACAGTCTTACAAAAAAAAAACCAAACAGATACAGAGAAAATAGTATCTTGTATTTTTCCTTAGTAACTTGTAACTCAATTAAAAAATGTCGTCAAACAACATATCATTAATTAGTAACCATTAATATTGGTATAAAATATTTCTTGTTACTTATTTTAATTTAAGAAAAATGGCTATTCTGAAATATAATACCAATACAAGTTGGCCCCAACTCGTTTGCTCGTCATCTATACTTCGTATAATGCTATCCAAACTTTGTACATGCTCTGAATATACCGGAACGCTACACAGAACACAAATTTAATTGTTATCGTGTTAATCACTAACGAATTAAATGTGAATACCATAATACAAATAGGCAACGTTTCACACAGATGCATTATTTTTTACCTTATTATCTACAATTCAATGGACGATCCAAGAGACAAGTTTTTTAACCTTGAAAATATTTTATTAGGGAAATCAAAATTATTAGCATCGACCGGTTTTCGAAGTTTTATTGTATGCAGACATCCATTAGCGTATTTTAGTAGTTTTTAATATAAAACAACTTTTATTACAACATTCATTTTTTACATACGATTATAAGAAAGGAAAAGTTTGCTCGATTAAGAATGAAATCCATAAAGAAAGTAGATATTAAAGGTGATATATAACTAGTTTAAGATAAACATTTATTTATGTAACTTTATACCCAAGTATGGTCGGTGGCTCAGTGGTTTAAGCATTTGACTTGTAATCTAGAGGTCTTGGGTTCGAATCCCGCCATGTACCAATGTGATTTTCGATTTTTCGAATTTTCATATGTACATAATTTACTCGACGTTCTTACGGTGAAGGAAAACATCGTGATGCAACCTGGACATATCAGCGAAGAAATTCAAAGATATGTGTGAAGTCAACCAACCAGCACTTGGCCAGCGTGGTTGACTATGGCCTAGTGACTCTTACTTAGGGTAGGCTCCGAGCCCCTCGGTGGGGACGTATAGTGAGCTGGTGATGATGATGATGATACCCAAGTATATTATGTATTACTATTACAATTACAATACAACTACAATAACAATAGCTTAGCTTACTTGAACGTAGAACGTTTTGAAAACACATAAGAACGTATAAAAAAAATTACAACTAAGCCTTCCTATAACTTACTATAAATAATTATTGTAAAACTATATCTATACTAGTAATATAAAGAGGAAAGATTTGTATTTTAGTATTTTTGTATGTGTAACTCAAAAACTACGTCGATTTCATAAATTCTTTCACCAATAAAACGCTATGTTATCAGTAAGTAACATGGGCGATGTTTCATATATTTTTTTAATGTGGCGTGTGCGAAGTCGCGAGACACAGCTATATTATAATATACAAATAGATAATTGTAACTAGAAGGTCATAGCGGCTTTGACCGAAGTGCCCTATTTCGACAAACACGAGCAGACGTTACAAATAAAAAAACTTTGTTAACGTCATTTTAAATGCTACAGGTGCAAACTTCTGTACTTTTTTTAATAGTTCAAAATGTCACTTACTTGAAGAATTTTGTATATCTGCTATGTAATAACATTTTATTATATCTACTATATAATTTGGAGGTTAGGTCATGGTTAAGTTCAAGTATAAAATAATTAATGTATTGTTCAGAGAGTGTATCACGAATCACGTTACAGTTGCGAGAACGAATTCGTAACGTCTACGATAAAATTTGTATGAATTTTGTTGGAGCACTTTATGTCGATGACGTTATGAATGAGTGCTCACGAATACTCAAGATAAGCGCTCAGAAAACGTGAAACAAAATTGTTGTCTACTCAATTAAATTGTGCCCAAAGCATGAATGATTTAATTTTTAAATCGATTATGCAGTAAATGCATCCGTTTCACCGACATCATAAATGTTAACTTAATACTTAAAGAATTCCAATGAAAAATATGCTATTTAAATATGCGCCACGCGTTTGATGCGTGAGTTTTGTTCAACGAGATTCTCCGACGAGTTTGGGTTTTGACCGACGTGACATTTGTATCGACATATAGCTGTCTCTATTTTTTTAAAGTTAATGAAAGGAATGGTAATATGTATTGAAACAAGCTAGTGCAGTGGAGTTAAAGCGTTATACAAAAACGTCTGACCTTACCAAAGGCAAGCGACATCTTTAATTGTACATTTTGTACCTGTTTAATATTTTAACATTTACACGTTTGAATTGAAATAATTTAAAGTTAAACTACATTTCGCCCTCGACTCCGTCCGCGTGGAATTAAAAAAAAAAAACAGAAAAATGAATAGCCAAAGTGTTCTTCCAGACTATCCTCTACATCTATATCAAATTTCATGGAAATCCTTTCAGCCGTTTAGGCTACAAAATCTAACAGACATCCATCCATCCATCCATCCATCCATCTAAACTTTCGCATTTATCATATTAGTATGACAGTTACGAGAACTGTTACAATATGTGTTTATGAAGTGGAAATATTTGTTTTAAGTAATGCTTGAAATATTTACTTTTTTGCTTTTAATACACAGTTTGCTTATATATGTAGATATTACAATCACACTTGTATGTGTCAGGGTCAAATTACTCTGCTATTTCTCCCTTTCCTCATCAAATCCTCTTCCCATACCCTTCCCCTTCAATATGATGATAGAAAGATAACTATAATTAATATAATGAGGTCTGGACTTATTTTACCCTTATTTTGAAAAGTACTTAGTTTAACTATAGACAAATACAATAATAAAATAAAAAATAACAATGTTTAATCCTTATCAACACTACAGTTATGAAAAAAAAAGTAATTAAACACAAAGTAATGAAAAACGTAACTAAAGAGATGAAATATTTAAAATCATCGTTGCAATGTTGACTGGATTGGGTCCTCGCTCAGCTATAATTGCTGGATGCTCCTAATTGAAGTATCAGCCATTAAAGGAATAAACCATTCTTTTCTTCTAACAAATGTTAATAAAACGTTATTAATTATACAAAAATCAGCGATCACTTACATATGAGTGGTTTTATTCGTAATTTATATGCTAAATAATGTACGTCTGGAAAAATAGAATATGAATAGGTTATAAGTTCAAATTAAATGAGGCCTTTACCCCGCGTGGGATGTAAAAGTTAACATAACTTATTTTACTTTTTATAAACATTAGTAAAACTGTATATTTAATTTAAATATCTCTGTATGTTTGTTCAGCTGTAAGTCAGTATTCTTGAGTCTTGAGTATAATTTATTTCGTGTTTTAGTTACTGAAACGTCTGTGTTTTAGTACGGGTGACATCAAGAAATCTATTTTTTAAGAGTATACTATGTGTTGATTTTACCGAACCTTTCGTATTCTCTACTAAGTTACTCAGTCTACCTTAAGTTGGGACAAGGCCTTAATCAATGCTTTCTTACTGCAGGTTTGTTATAATACATATCTGAATTTCTTCGGGGTTATGTTCAGGTTGCATCACGATGTTTTCCTTCACTGTTAATTCATGTTAGAAATGTCATGATGTTTAATATTTTTCCCCTTTGTCTTTTTTAGACTTTCATATCAGTATGCATTTGTCATTTAATCATTTTTTCCTATATTTCCATTTTAAACTTAAATGCCAACGTTACTAATTATAATAAATTATCCTTAATTCAGAGAGTCGTTAAATAAATTATAATAAAATCAAGCATTTTATAAGAATTTGCATTGCTCTAGTTTCTAACATCCACGAATAAAGGGAAAATGATTCTTTTATGTTTAATATTATTTAGTATTACATTTAGTTTCGGGATTTTGCCGAATTTAATACACAAGTAAAACCGAATCATGATAATAAACAAGAAATTAATGACCTAAACGTGTTTGGGTTCGTCGGGCAAATGTCAAGCGCCAGCATGTAAAAGCTTTGAGAAAACGACAAAAAATTGACCTTTTCTATCATTAACTGACCGTACTGTGGTATATTTGTTTACTACAAGTAATATAAAAGGATTTTTATCCTTAAAATACATTCATAGTGTCTCATCTTTGAAACGTGAAGGTACTCAAAAATGGTGAGCATCTACTCAAGTACATTTATTATGAACTTTTAATTCTTCACACTCATTTTAATTACATTTATTTACCAACTAAGTTTAATAGCGTGTAAATAAATATCTAAAGCGTAAAGTAAGTTTAAGGCTCTTTATTAAAAAAATAATTATATAAAAATATGCTGTGAATGCTGACATCTTAGCCAACAAAGAAGTGTGTGTTTACGCTTTATTATAATAGTATTAGCTGTTCCCGTGCAGCTTCATCCGCATGAAATTATGAAAATTGTCAATAGCAAATGTCAAAATGACATGACATGATAAACCTTGGCAACTTTGCTTCCTTTATGTTGGCAGCAACTTATGGTCTCTTTCCCACGTTAGGGTTTTTATCCAAAATATTTACCCCTTAAATTCACTGTCGTGAAAATATATAGCCCAAAGCGTGACGTAAGTGTAGGGCTTTTTATTAAAAAAATAATTATTTAAAAATATGCTGTAATTGCTAACATCTTAGGCAAAAAAGAAGTGTGTGTTCACGCTTTATTACGAGTATAATAGTATAGATAAGTAGGTTTTATCTAAACAGAAGTCTTTGTCTTCATTTCTTTGCTAATCAATAATGTATGTTACGTAAGAAATTACAAATATTCGATGCTAAATGTTCCTCTATAGTCTTAAAGGTCATATGTTTGCTAACGTGACGGACTTTGATGAACTGTTAATTTATACATCGAATTAAAATAAAATCATCGTAATTAAGTCGCTATTTTAAATTAAGAATTTCGATGGAAATACTTTTTATACAATGACCAATGATACGTTGTTAAACGTTTCATAAAACATTATATTGTTTGCATAATATTCTGTAACAAATAGTTACATAAGGAAAGTAAAATGCCAGATTGCATCGAAGTGTTACGCGAATTCGCCTCGCATATATCAAGATACTCCCACTTTAAACTATTTCTGGGTCAATTTGATTTAAGCTGAGTTAGTTTACATAGAATATATTGGATATTAAATATTTTTAATAAGACTGTTACTATAATTTTCATGTGAAAATAATCTGTACTAAAATTACAAAGGGGAAAGATTTGTATTTTTGGATGTATTGAAAAATGTCAAAAGCTATTGGACCGATTTAAAAATTTCTTACAATAGAAAGCTAAGTTATCAGTCAGTAATATAGGATATTATTGATATGTTTTTTATTATCACTCGGACTAAGTCGCGAGCAACAGCTAGTCATAAATATAATTCTCCACTGTATCTTTTCATTCATTCATTTCTACTTGTTTTAAATAATAATCAATTGTATAACATTATTTTCGTACATAATTGCATATAATTGCACTTGCGATAAGCTAACTTATATGAATATTTTTGTTTCAGAAATCCGTCGTATTAGCATTATGTGCGATCGGTTGCGCGTACGGCGTGGTGCCGGACGACAAGGCAGCCGTTGTCCGAAGCGACTACCAACATAACCCCGAGGGTGGCTACCAGTATGTTTACGAAACTGAGAACGGAATCTCTGCACATGCGGAAGGAGTCATTAGGACTTTGAACAAGGTAAACAATCAGGTCAATATACGTGCCTATTCGGTACAGAGCATGTCATAAGATGACTAGGCCATAGTCAATCACGCTGGCAGTGTGGGTTAACTTCACACATCTTTGAAATTGTTCTCCAATATGTGCAGGTTGTATCATAATGTATTCTTCACCGTAAGATGGTTGGACTAAGGACATTCATTAGCAATTATTTTACACGCATAATCATAAAAAGAATTCGCATACAAATGGCATATTAATGGCCTAAATTCATTTTGTTTCAGGACGAGGTCTCCCACACAGTTCAGGGCGCGGTATCTTATATTTCACCTGATGGTCAAAAGATTGAAACAACTTACGTTGCCGATGAATTCGGATACAAGCCATCGGTAAGATAAACTATTACATTTCTCATGAAATCTAAACTATTGATAACTAACCGCAATACTAAAGCTGATTTGTTTAACTATCGCACGACTGCATAGTCGCGCTTTGATTCCTATGAGCTTATATGGAGGTGCGCACATTACTCGATTTTTAGTTGTGCAACTAAACAGTTAAATTGGTTGCGAAACAATCGACAATCGCACGTCAGTTGTGCGATAGTTTTAAATTAAGTTTTATATGAATACAATATTTTGAAAACAGATTAGAAAATGTGGAGTAGGTATTCTGTTCAATTTATTCATGTTAGTTACCTTACGTGAAATAGATTAACTAATATTACAGTATTAATATATGGAAAGCCCCTTACTTCATTTGCATGCAGTATTCAGACGAACTTTGAGGACAGATTAGAAGCTTACATCGTAATCCATCTTCGAACTATAATAACATTGTCACTGTGAACGTCGTTCATTACCAACGTGAATGATTACAACTGACCTGTGGTTCTCAAAGTTTCAATAATTTCCGTTTTTGAGATCCATTTCCTCATCTAGAAATAGATAATAATCTAGCAATGAATAAAATCTTATAAAAAACTAGCTTTCGCCCGCGTCTCCGACCGCGTAAAATTAAAAAACGTAAGTGATTAGCCTATGTTTTCTTCCAGACTATCCTCTACATCTATGTAAAATTTAATCGAGATCTGTTCAGCCGTTTAGGCTACAAACTCTAACAAACATCCATCCATCTATCCATCTAAACTTTCGCATTTATAATATTAGTAAGATAGATCGCTATAATTGTTTTAAATTGAATTAAAACGCATAGAGAGAGTGAGAAGTTATTTATGAAGAAACAATCAAAAAAGAAAGTTTAGATGAATCGATGGATATTTATTACTATGTTATATATAGTCTGGAAAAACATTTAGTACTACCAAAAAAAATTTTTTTTCTAAATTAGGCGCGGAGTCGCAGATGACAGCTAGTATTTTCTGTATTTAAATATTTTAATGTAGCTTTTGTATTTAAATGCTATTATATAAGATCAGGGGCCCGCAAAATACCAGAGCATCACCCAAACTTTGAGAACAACGGGAATAGTGAATAATATATCTTGTTTACAGGGTGATCATCTTCCCACTACGCCGGCGCCTGTACCGATCCCAGACTACATCCTCCGTGCCTTGGAATGGATCGCGACCCATCCCTACAAAGAACCAACCTCAAAGAACTAAGAACGAGGAACTCTCACCCAACGATGCCTAATCAAACTTAATGTTAACGAATCTGCTCAAACTGTCGACATCACAAATAAGTATTAAATACTACGATGGTAAAGTGATGAAATAATTGTTTTATTGTTCATCGATGGATTTGTACAATAAATTGTGCAATTTGTTTTTAAATACGCTTTTTATTTACCTTTGTAATATATGTATGCAATTTAATCATACAACACTAAACAAAAGAAAACACAATACAAACAAATGACAAAGGATTGAGTTCAACAAATTATTGAATACTAGGTTTCGCCCGCGACTCCGTTCGCGTGGAACTGAAAAAAACACACGTGAATAGCCTATGTGTTCTTCCAGATTATCCTCTACATCTATGCCAAATTTTATCGAAATCCGTTGAGCCGTTTAGGCTACAAACTCTAATAAACATCCATCCATCCATCTAAACTTTCACATTAGTAAGATAAGATAATTCATGGTCCGAAGTTAATTTTTCTATCTGATATTTCTGATCCATTTCGGTGGATTCAGCTGGCCGCTTGATCGTTTGCCTCCTTATATTATAAAAAAAAAAACTGAAAACCTATGGTAGCTAATTGATACGATTATTTATTAGGACAGTTAAAAATGTTTTTACATTATACTATTTACGTAACCATTCCATTTACCGTTAAAGTTCAAGGTATGTTAAGAAGTTACGCCTAATGTAGCGCGTCTTACAATATTTGTAAAGCCAAGCTAAGCTAATAATGACTATTGGACAAACATTTTAAATGCCGATAAATGAGAGCATCGTAAAATACTAAAGCACTTGTAGTTATTTTTAAAAATAAAATCAAGCTTGATGGAATTCTTTTCTATAATGTTATCGCTTTCTTCTCTATAGTCGAACTTAATTATGAAATTACTAGCCTTCGCCCGCGACTTTGTCCGCATGGAATTAAAAAACAAAAGTGTGTAGCCTATCCTCTACATTAGCACCAAATTTCATCTAAATCGTTTAGCCGTTAAGGCTACAAACTCGAACAACCATGTAAACTTTCACATTAATAATATTAGTATGATTTGTTTGTTGTTATTTATCTACTAGCTTGTGCCGTGACTTCATTTGCGACGAATTTAAACAGATAAGAACAAGAAGGCTTCTAGCTTTGTTTTTTTTTTAATTCTACAAGGCAGCTGATTGGTGACAAAATTTTCAGGAAACTCGATGAGGGGTTTTTCCTCCAAAAATTGACCACTTCAGAGATCAATTAAATATAGCCTTGCCAGGCTAGGATTAGGCAACCCGGTTACAACATGTTTAAAAAAATGTCCTAGTTTTTGTCATGTAGGTTTTTTAGGAAAGCTGATGAGGGAAGGTCATTACTAGTGTTGTATCCCCAACTATGACAAAAGCTAGTGTAGTAAATATTTTGTTTAGATAAAAAGCAATAGGAAATTGGAGATTGAACCTTAGTGTCAGAGCCGAACTCAACTAACTGCAAAACTAGAACATAAAGGTAACTTTCGTATCCTAATACTAATATAGTGACTTTTATACAACTTATTCAATTGATACTGTCGCTTTAAACTCAGAGCAACACTTTTCGTCAGGACTGAGGATGCGCGCCATTCTATCCATACTTCTAGTGACATTGACAGCTGTCAGCTAGGGACATGACGTTTATGCCGATTATCTAGAGTTGCGCCAATTCTACAGGACAGTACTAATTTTGTTCTTAACATTACATAAAACATGGAGGTATTTCTTGTACCGTTATTGCACCGTGTAATCGACCTCTTTTATATACATCTGATAACTTCGATAGTTGCTATCGGAATACAAATTGTGAAGCTTTTTACCGATTTTTATTTTACCGGTACTTATTATTAAAAAAATCGTCAACATAGATATGTTCTGTTTACAACTAAATTAAGCTACCTAGCCTCTATAAATCTAGTGTTTGATTTTTAAAAGTAGGATTCTAATGAAGAAATGTTATTAATTAAGATTAAGCTTTTATCAACGGTCCGAAATGTTAATTTTTGTCTATGAGTACCTATCTCGGATAATATCGTAAATTAACTAACGCTTTAGTTCTACTACACAGTGGTGAGTTAAGAGTTGAAAGTACTTAACAAATAAACAATCAGCATCTCCCCTTTTTATCATACTCTCGTAGGGTCAGCGCCCCGGGTTTTCGTCCTCCAGATAACTAACATCCGTCATCTCAGTCACCACTGCCTTCTTGATAATGTCACCTTTCACGCAATCCATCTCTTTCTACGTCTACCTCTACCGGTGTACCACACTCATAACTAACGTTCTCCTTGTTACATGCGATTTATCCCTCATAATATGCCCATACCATTCTAACGTTTTACAACTTAAATTCTCTAACACTTACACTTTGAAACAAATATTTCTATCAACTTTAAAAAATTAACTGAGATGTGGATTTAAAATTCGAAACCTGTATATCATGATTTAGTTTTCACTAATGGAAACGCGTTAAGATGTTTTTTTTTATTTATATAGAGTTCGCGACAATACGGCCTTGACTGTCAAGTTTTAAGAAGCGAAGCGCTCACTACTCGTTTTGAATACATTACATAGAAAAATATCACATATCAGGTAATAATAACCTTTTGTGGTCTGCGAATGTTAAATTTATATTCGTGAGGCGAAGGTTAACCATTTTTTATAGAATTAAAGGTGACGTAGACAGTCTCATGATGTCATCTCAATGACCCTTTGTACTATTAAGCAGACATTTAATTATTACTATTACTTTATCTTCATTGTTTTTGCTGCCCTTTGAGTAGTACTATTATAAAAACGATTTAGGGTCCGTCAATGTAAAACATTGTATTCCTAAAGTCGAGTAAATTATATACGTAAATACAAATACAAAAGCTTAACTAATCAAATAAATAAAGTTTTTCTAAACAACGATTTGTATCGGTTTGCATGTCTATACTAATATAATAGAGCGTAAACACACACTACTTTGTGGCGTAAGATGTCAGCAATCACAGAATATTTTCGAATAACTCTTTCTTTATTAAAAAGCCCTACACTTACGCCATGCTGTAGGATATATATTTTCACGCCATTAAATTTAGGATTAGAGACCATAAGTTGTTGCCAACATCAAGAAAGCAAGGTTGCCATGGTTTGACATCAAGTCATGTCATTTTGACATTTGCAATTGATAATTTGACAAATGTGAACTATAAAGTGATTTTTTTATAATTTTATGCGGACGAAGTCGTGTGGGAACAGCTAGTCGATACCATTATAATAAAGCGTAAACACACACTACTTTGTTGCGTAAGATGTCAGCAATCACAGCATAGTTTTCAATAATTATTTCTTTATTAAAAAGCCCTACACTTACGTCACGCTTTAGGATATATATTATCACGCCATTAAATTTAGGGGGTATTTTTTTTTTTGGATAAAAACCCTAATGTGGGAAATGGTCCATAAATTGCTGCCAACATGAAGGGTGCAAAGTTGCCATGCTTTGTCATCGTGTCATGTCATTTTGACATTTGCAATTGATAATTTGACAAATGCAAAAAATAAAATAAAATTGTCATAATTTTAAGCGGATGAAGTTGCAACGGAACAGCTAGTTTTATAAAGATTGGTTTTATTCATGTCTTTTATATTACATAGAAATTGACCCTTAAACCATTTCGTTAAGATTCAATCTCCTATAAATTTCGAATATGTCATTTTTATAAAACTTTAATCGTTTTGTAATTTTTAAATAGTCAATTTTATTTTTCAGTTAATAAATATGCGACAGTAGACACTTAAACCCACGTGTCTACTTCCTAGATTTAATTGGTCACTAGCTAAGTAAAACAATTGTCAATTGGTTATATCATACTAATATTATAAATGCGAAAGTTTAGATGGATGGATAGATGGATGGATGTCTGTTAGAGTTTGTATCCTAAACGGCTAAACGGATTTCGATGATATTTGGTATAGATGTAGAGAATAGTCTGGAAGAACACATAGGCTACTTACTTTTGTTTTTTTTTAATTCCACGCTGAAGGAGTGGCGGTCGAAAACTAGTATTTTTATAACGATAACAGATAAATTATGCTTCTTTGAAAGAGAATGTACAAAGATAATGCTTTGTACTGTCTTCTCTTTAAGAGAATAGATGTATTCCACACTAATAATAATCATAAAGTTATTTTTATAACTGTTATAGTAAAGCCCACCTGATGCCCATTTCTGACAGTTACAGACAGCCCATAACTGAACAAGAGTAGTTCATTCTTACTATTATCATACTTATCATTTACTAGCTTTCACCCGCGACTTCGTCCGCGTGGAATTAATAATAAAACAAAAGTAAGTAGCTTATGTATTCTTCGAGATTATCCTTTACAACTATGCCAAATTTCGTGGAGATCCGTACCGGGTTTAAGTTATCTAACCTAAACTATATCTAACAAATATCCATCCGTCTAAATTTTCGCATTTGTAATATTAGTAAGAAAGATGTACCAATTTACAAATGGTAAAAAACTGTACTATTTCCTCTGAAATTAAAGCCAAAATATAATTCGAAGTTGCTTTTAAAGTAGAACATCATTTTTAGTAATTAAAAATAATTATTATGTCCATCCGGAAGCCTCCTGATTGAATTTATAATTATGCGCGTATCCAAATGAATAATGTCCGAGCGAGGCGACAAGTTCACACAAAAAACAAGAAAATAATGAATTCGCATATCGATTCTGGACGCAACCTACCTATATAAAGACATCGGATCACCGTTTCAAATCAGACTGTCACTGAATCAGACTCAGTAAGCCCACTCCAATCAAAATGGTAAGATATTAAAAATATACAATGAAAAAAATATTTAATCACCTCTACATTAAATACACAGATATTTGTCTAGCTTTGTTTTTAATAATCGAATTGTTTCTGTTTAGAAATTCCTAGTCCTTTTCGCCGTCGTGGCTTTGGCCAGCGCTGATGTTGCTCACATCGTGAGAACCGACGAGTACCAGGCACCGATCATCAAGTCATCTTACGACGCGGACCCAGTAGGCAACTTCCAATACGAATACGAAACCGGAAATGGCATCGCCGCTCAAGCTCAGGGTGTCGTGAAGAACCCCAACTCCGTAAGTCATTTAAACTTAAATGAAGAGTTTAAAATGAGGTTTTTACAAATATAATGCTCGTAACTGTATGCGACTGAGAAAGGGTATTCAGAAGCGACTATTAATTTAAAAAAAATACAAGCATTTTCATAGATCAACAAACAATTGAAGCGATAAAGTAAACCAAATGATATAAAAAACTGAATGATATATTAATACATTTTTTCATTACAGGAGGCCGCTACTCTTGAAGTTAAGGGATCAGTCCGTTACACCTCCCCTGACGGTACCCCAGTTGAGACCACCTACGTCGCTGACGAGAACGGTTACCAAGCTCAGGTAAATATTTAGTATTTAACAAAATGTAATAAAATTGATACATCATCAATTTCCAAATATCGGATTACCATATTAAAGTTTTTATCGTCTGTCATCCGAGTCAGTCCTTGATCTTTAAAATTCTAGACTGGTATCATCAATGCATAATTGTCTTGATTACGATATCGTTCTTGATAAATTTCAATATAGTTTTGCATTGTGAGACTCCCAATACAAGAATGAAATAAAATATAACAGCGTCATCTATTGAAATTAAATTTAAACTCTAGTTTTACAGGACTGTTACATAGATGGCGCTTGATTTTAAATCTCATCGAACTGTTTGCTGAACTTTGTTATAATCTTGTTAATTGTTTATAGGGAAGCCACATCCCCGTGCCACCAGAAATCCCAGAGCTGATCCTCCGCAGTCTCCAGTACATCGCTGAGCACCCACCACCAGCGGAATACATCAAGAAGACCGTCGCCTAAGTTAATACCGACCTAGTACAAAGTTATCAACACTGCCTGTAGAAAATTGTTTATCCCACATCTTATGTTTATTTTGTTTTTGTTTTCTTTTATAAGATTGTAACAACGATATGGATTTTGAAATGAAGTACACTATAGAAAATTATTTGATCTCTTTAATTTTATACCTTCCATCAATTGTTTTCGGACATATGAGAATACGTATTAAGCTTATTTTGCTTAATTTTAACAACAAATTAAGTAAGTTTTAATTTTTTTATTAACTTTAATACGTATTTCATCTATACTAATATTATAAAGAGGAAAGATTTGTATTTTTTTAATTGAAATAACTCAAAAACTACTGCACCGGTTTCAAAAATTCTTGCACCATTATTAAGCTAAATTATCACTGGCTATCATAGGCTATGTTTTTACTATTTTCTTAATTTTACGCGGGCGAAGTCGCGAGCAACAGCTAGTTATTATTATAAGCATTTATTTTTAAACTCATCTTTTTAAAACAACAAATAATTTTAGTTTTATATGAACTTTAAACCTGACAAATGTGTTTGTCCAAATCTCAAGGCTAGACAATATATAAAAATACATATTAAAATTACATTTTTATGTTAATATAACATAACATCCTATTTGAATATGCATCTTCTTGTTTTTCCAATTCCAGTAAACTTCTATTCAATTATTTTAAAGAATATTATACCGTCAGTAACAACTATCTATATATTAATGCCGAGGCATATAAAGTACTCACGATTATCATTTAAAAATAATTTGACCATTCGACCATTAAACAGAAAAACACTTCTTAGGTTCGAATGTTTTAGATAACAACAAAGATTTAAAAATCCGTAATCACGGGCGTTTTTTTTAACGCTCATTAAAATACTTTAAAATTACTCTTCTATATTTCGCTCAGCGCAAATACAACATTGCGATAAAAAAAAAGCGTCGCGTTTTAATGTGCTGCTATATGAACAGATACATGGAATGTGTTTGTTTTATTTCATACTTTCACACGCGTTATAAAAACGCCAGCTTGAATGAGGACTTATGCTTTGTAATCTCACCGAGTTCAAAATTGACCGCTAATATGGTCAAATTTGCGTGGGCGACAATTGCAGAGGATAGATCATTAAGGAATTTAATAATGGATATCTGACTACCAAAATCAGAGTCACTAAGTATAGATTTTGTATGAGAAACCTACACTTAAGCAGTCAAGAGGCTTGTCAAAGAATAGACACTCAAAGCCTCGATATCTTTCTTTCCTTAGACATGAACTGCATGTTAGCTACTTTCATTTTAGCTAATAGATTTAATACATGTTTTTAAGTATAATAAAATAGCTAAGTATTCTTAAATTACAAATATCACATAGCAACACATTTTAAATCAATGTGAAATCCCGTAAATAAATCTAGAATTAACAATATCATTTATGTCGTATATTTATGCAAAACATACAGTTTATTTGGAGGAAAAATTTCATGCTAAATGTCAAGACTCTAGTTCGGTGTCGTAAAATTCAGGTCTCGACGTGTAGGCATTTCTAAAGTTCATAACTAGTATATTGCCAATACAATTATGTATTGAAAAAACATGCCGTTAGTAAGTTGGTAAACATTGTAATGTGAAATGTATAAAATCTAAGATCGAAGTCTTTGTCATCATTAATTTGATTAACAAATAAGAAAAAATAAACTTTAACATATGAGCTGTCTAATCGTAGAAAGGTTGGATAACACACATAAAAAAAAATAAAAAAAAACAATAAAAACAAATAAAAAAAACATACAGATGAATTGAGTACCTCCTATTTTGGGAAGTCGGTCAAAAAATTAGCTCAAAGCTCAACTTAAATAAGTACAACAAGGGAACTAAGTTAATGTTTTTTATGTTCCTAACTTGTGCATGCCCTTCTTAGTTTTCAACTAACAAATATTTAATATATCTATACTAATATAACAAATCGTATACACACGGTACTTCGTGGCGTAGGTTGTCAACAATCACTTGTTAATAAAAACCCTACACTTACGACACGCTTGAGGCTATATATTTTAAGTCTATTAAACTTAGGGGGTAGATAAATTGGAAAAAACCTACATGTGGGAAAGAGAATATAAACTACAAACTGACAATGTCAAGAAGAAAGGTTATAATGGTAACGGTAATTTTGACATTTGCAATTGAGAATTCGACAAATGTAAACAATAAATAAAAGCTCACTAAAAGCAGCACTTATCAGATTCCGAGCGAAGTAACTATGCCCTGAATAGAATTTAATAACGAGTGTTTGACGATGTTGCGGTCACTGTGGCCGTTCTAGTCGCTTCTATGTGCCCCGACCTGAGCACAGACTTTGGTCTCGTCTAGTATAAGCCTTATCTATCTTTATTCAACTAACCAATTACTGTGAACGCGATTTGTCCCAAGACCTTATCGCACTTTCACTTTCAGAAGACTTTATGAATAATGAAAAATTAAAAAAATACGTTATTTGTATTTGTTTTCATTAGTTGCGTGCTATAATATCTAGAAAATGATTTTTCAAATGCGATGCCTATTATAAACTAGGTTTTACCCGTGACTTTGATCGTGCGAAATTAAAATACACTTAGTAACACATTTCGGAGATACGTAGTAATACATCCGTCCATTCAAACTTATATTAGTATAACTATTACTATTAGATATAATAAATGAATACTTATTTATCTAATGATTAATTAAACATGAAATTAGGCACGCGTACATAAAATGTCATTTCACTTTCCATTAGACGTCTGGTCAAAGACCCTGACGTAGCACAAAAACTGCAAACGAGCTTGTATGACTTGCGGCACACATTCGTGGCACGGTAAACTTGAAATTTATACGCAACATTAACAAAAAAATAACAACTCTCCATTGTTGTTTGTTGTAACAACTGTGTAACAACAATACGATCTCCTTTATTCTATTAACAAACAGATAACAATAACGTTATTACACGGGATAGGTTCTAGTATTACCGATGCCCTGGGCGAGATTTCTAGGGCGCCGCCTAATTGCAAAACAAACCCACATGACGTCCCTTTATGCGTCCGTAGCGCCTCTTTATGTCTGGCGCCCTGGGCGGTCGTCCCACGTCGCCCTACCTTTCGGGTATCGTTGTTACGTATGTCCTACGACAATTGAAATTCAAGTACAATAGTTGTAAAGGGTACCATCGAGTATACAGACATAGGTCCATTTCCAGTAAAAACAAATAACCAATAGACATTCGTAATTGCTTACCCTAATCGACGGAGGAGGTGACGCACAAAAAAAGGATATTTCCCCTTCCTTTGCGTCTCCTCCACTGTCAAATCCACTTTTCCTTCCCATCCCATCCAAAAGGACTAAAACTAGGCTTTCGGCTCCACACTCATTAGACTAAACGTGGAATAGATCACACTTGACGCCAGTCTTCTGTGGGTCTTGGTATTGCACCGGGCGAGCCGGCACTGCAGTGCCAAGATGTCGAAGCGCATTTTACCACTATTAAGTAATTCCGTGTATAATTTTTAGTTAGTTTGATGTGTACCCGACAACTAAAAAAAAAACATAATTAGAAGATATGACTTGAACCTTCTGTAGTTTTAATACCATAAGTGTAATAATGAAAGTTTTAAATACTAATGTAAGACCTTGGAGCGTCTGTCATATTTATTTATTCATAATTTTTATCTGACAACATTCATAGATAGTATTGTTAGATCTGCATAGAATTGACGGATTCCTGCCATGAACTTTTCGAACTTAATATGATAATAAATATTCAGTGAACACGTGAGTACAATATATGACTGTGTATTAAAAATGTAAATGCAATTTGTATGCACAATCTATGTATTGCACATTAGATATTTGTTAAAAGGAAATGTTATTTATTATAACAATAGTTACTGGCTTAGTACATTGTAATTTACTGCAGATGATTATTGTAACAAAGAACAACATTTAAAAATTATTACAATCAAGCAAAAATAAATAATTAAAATAAAAAATCGATTCAACAATAGTTATGTTAAGCGTATTCATAAAAAACTGTTTTTTGTTTTATAAAAAATGTATTTCCTCAAAATCTGCAACATTAATTTTTCGACGCCACTTATAGTTTTTTTACCTTCAAGATGCATTCGGAGAGGTTACTTGAACCAAAAATTAGAAATAGTTAACCCTTAAATGCATGTTTTAATACTGTAAATTGAACATAGATTAAGGGGAAAAAAATCGAAATAATTTATTGTGTAAGGAAGAAAAGACAGATGTATGAATGCATCATCACCCATTTAAGGGTTAAGGTATACTCAACAAGCCGAGGCCCTCAGTGGGGACGCAGGGTGAGCTGGTGATGATGATGATGATGATGATGATGATGATGATGATGATACACGACAATAAATGACTAACCAACTTTTATTGTTGTATTCTCATCATCAACTTGGGTCGGCACAGTATGTGCTACTCTTCCATACATCTCTATCAGTCGTCATACCTGAAACCACTCCTTTCTTAAGCATATCATCTTTCACACAATCCATCCATACTTTCTTCGGTATACCAGTCAGTATTCTATCTGAATGAAAAATATAATTTTTTTTAACTTGTATAAACAAGACTAAAAAAGTAGGTCCGATAAAAACGCTTATTTAAAAAACAAAACCATGGTCATATTAATTCAAAGAAGTCCCTGTAACATAAAAATGTTTAAACGATAAGAAATATAGGACCAGTTCTGACCATCGCTAGTTTTTAAGATATCAAGAATAACCTAATATTCAACCGATCAATGCTAAAGTTCAAGGATAACATTCACAACACGTGTTTTACCTAAGTCTGTGTTTAAAATATTATACATTTTGTACAAATTAAGCAGAATCACGTGTTGATATAATGATCAGTGGGTTCACTCATTAAAAAACAGTACCTAAACCAGAGCTACCGCACACTAATGAGATTGCCACAAAGAAAACGAATAGAATTATAACTAAAGTCAATAAATAACATCACGCCAGGGATGCTGAAATCTTTAATAATGCAAACACAACCCCTGAAAAACATTACTCTTTCAATCGGCCAAAAAAATTTACTAATTGTGATCACCTTGCGAAAAGCCACAAGTCATATTAAAGATCAGAGCTTTGTTGCCAAATCATGCAAATTAAGATTCGTCGAGCCGTCGAGTTTAGACGGGAGTATAAAAACGTCGGCTCGATCGTCTAACGTACAGTTACACGCAATCCGTTAACTTTGACACAAGCATGGTGAGTCCCAGCCAGTGGTTGCGTCAGCGATCATTAGATTACGCCTCCAGCGATAGTCAATGTCCTAATCAAGTTTAAAGGGCAATTGCCTTAAGAAATTTTATAACGTATTTAATTGCATTACTTAACAATTTTAATACAATTACATTATAACTTTTAGAAGCCTTAATATGTATTTATCTATTCATGTCTTCATGGAAACTGTTTCGTTGACCTTAAGAGGTTCCCATTAGGGTTTTGTCGCAGGACACTGTTCTGCTATTATTTTGAGCCATTAAGGTACTATTTCCACAGAAGTAATCGCGCCTGCTTTTGAAGTGGCGTGGCTTCTTCTAGTGTGACAGAAATCTACCTATTAAAAATGTATAAATATTAATAATTTACATTTATGTGTTCCAGAGGACCTTCATCGCTCTCTTCGCCCTTGTGGCAGTTGTGGTTGCCGACGTTCCCTTCGTGCGGTCTCCTGAGGCTGACGCTCCCATCATCAGCCAAGACGCTGATGTCTTCCCTGACCAATACCAATACAAATATGAGACCGGTAACGGTATTTCCGCTTCTGAGACTGGAGTATTGAAGAACGCTGGTCGCGTAAGTAACTCTTAATTCTTTAGCGTCTTACCCCAGCCGGGTTCCGGAGACGGAATAAGGTTTCACGCCTGTAACCACGACTGTAGTTATCTCGATTGGATGCTCATAGTAGCGTTTTAGACAAAAACAATTTGCGTCTTAAACAACCCAAAACGGAGAAAATATCGACGTTTCTTGGGAAAGTGTGAATTTAATTTGCAAAAGATCGTCTTTGTCAGTTCTATCACAAGTATTTAGACTCACTCTACAAAAATTATGATATTGCCAGAATTACAATGCCAAGCTCTAATTTTAACTACGTAAATTATTGTGTGATTTTAGTTTTAAAAAAATGACGACAAAAAGATTGTTATACGTTTTCCTCGTAAAGTAAAGACCTTGATGATTTCCTCAAGGTTAACATCTTCAAAATATAGGTGCGGTTTTAAACGAATTCCGATTATACCAGCAACATGATAAAGAAGTCTCATCTGTATTCAATTTACTACATCAATAAATATTCAAATATCTAATATCGTAACTTGTTTCAAAAACTGTTTTAATATTCGCGTATTTTAAATCAATTTGATATATAATTTCGTAGTTTATTTAAGTGCAACTTTTAATATCTTACCACCAGTAAGCAGATGCAGTTATGACATATGACGTAATTACTTTGTATTTTTAGGAGGACGAAGCTCTGCAAGTCGAAGGACAGAACAGATACACGGCACCTGACGGTAGCGTCATCGTTGTGACCTACATCGCCAACGAGAACGGATACCAACCACAGGTATGTCACGAGTACTTCATTGGTACTTATATTATAGTAATTTCCTACATTAAACTTCGATATAGGAGCTAACTTTGTATACTAACAAAGCTGGTTCCTTCTTACGACCACGTCACCACATTAGGGGTGACGGTGGTCGTGGCCATGCACTGGTTTGCCCATTATAAGCTTTCGACCGTGACTCTGTCCGCGGGCAATAAAAAAAAAAAACAAAATTGAATAGCCTATGTGATCATCCAGTCTATGATCTACATTTAAGCCAAATTTCAGCAAGATCCGTTTAGCAGTTTTGGCTACAAGCTATCAAACATCCATCTAAACTTTAGCATTTATAGTAAGATTATAGGGAAATCACTTATTTATTGTTTCTTTTTTGTTTCAGGGTGCTCACCTCCCCGTCGCCCCCGAACCTGAACCCATCCCCGAATACATTCTCCGCTCCATCGAGTACAACCGCCTTCATGCCCCAAAAACCATTGACGGTCAAAGACGTTAAGAAGAATGTAAACCAAACCATCTACAATACTCAATAATATCTTGTTAACTACACTGCCTATTAAATATGTGTCTAGTCGCTCCGTAATAGTTTAATTAGAAAAGTCCACAAATTATACTTTGTTTATTTTCTATCACCCTGTTTTCAGATGTATTTTGACTATACAGTTGTAAAAATAGATTATTGACTCTTTCTACTGTTCAGACTTTAATATGTTTACATGTTTTAAAACATGTGTTTAAAGAAAATCATAGTTAGAAACATGCATACGTGGATAAAAATATAGCTTATCATTGGGTGGAATTTATGAGCAAAATTGCGCTTTGATGCGAAATAAATTCTTACATCAATTTCCAAACAACTTTAAAAACACACCTCAGTTTTATCTGTACAGGTTATTATGAACAGTCGAACAGTACATTTAAAATACACTTATGTAGGCAACCTCGAGAACTGTACAATTCAACTGACAGTTATTTTTTTTCCTGCATACATCAGTTTTAACTGTAAAAATGTGCGCACTGGCACTAAACATCGCACAACTGTTTAGTCACGTCTATAAGCTTATAAAACGTTTAATTTGCTTCGAAACAATCGACAATCGCACAACAGTTGTGCGATAGGTTGATCAAATTAGCAAATTTGTGCCCGATCTTAAGTTCGATTGTTCAGTAGAAAGTGCCAGTTAAAGCTAAAAATACGTAACGTACATAAATGACGAATATTGTAGAACAACATTGTCAAGAACAACATTTATAAAACATTTCGTATGTAAGCTATTATCGAATATTAAAAGAAAACATTGTTTCGTTCTCGGAATGAGATTTCGCCAACACATCGAATGAACGGAAATTAATATAAATGGAATTTTAGCGGCACCTGTTCAATTTGTTTCCGTCGTTTTGAATTGGATAATATATCGGGAAATTAGGGAGACGTTTCTCGCGTCTTCATTAATTTTTCACTTTCCACGATCTTACTAATATTATAAATGCGAAAGTTTAGATGGATATTTGTTATTTTGTGGCTTAAACTGCTGAATGGATCTCGATGAAATTTGGCAGAGATGTAGAGGATGTTCCGAAAGAACACATTTTAGTGTTTCATTTATACAACCTTAAAAATTACAATAAAGAAGTTTTGTAAACAATGGCCGGAGGAAAGAGGTATACAAAATTATTAAAAGCAAAACAAATTATTACAAAAAAAATACCATTTCTTAATTTTTTTTATGTGTTTATTTGCATTTATATTATACCGGTTTAATAATAAATCTTATTGCACGAAGATTTATTTTAAGACTGTCATTCCGATTACGTCCTTAGCGAACCAAAGGTGAATACAAATTAAAAAGTAAAATCCTTTATGATGTCATTATAGGTTATATAAGTTAGGTTCCTCATATATTTTTAAGCAAGACGATATTTCTATGCAACTAACACTAAAGTTGTATTGCATTTTAAGAGTGCGTGCACCTTTGACTAAAATATCGTACTAGTTAGTCTCGCTTTGCTTCCTATTAACATATTTTTTTTTAAGATAATTAAACCAGCGCTTGACCACGACTCTACCTAAGCTAAGTGAAGACGCGGCCGAAGGATAGACCGCGCTAGCTCAATAAGTGCCATAAGCTACGCACACACTCGATTTTTATTTGAACAACTAAACTGTTGAATGGGCTACCAAACAATCGACAATCAAATCGTTAAGCGATAATTTCGTCAGTGTACGCCCGCTCTAAGTGTAAACGAAAATCCTTTTCAATGTTTTGTAACTTGAACGTCCTATAAATCGATATCTAAAACCACAGAGCTTAAAACAGACGAGTATGTCTGATAGTGTCGGCTTAATACTCTTGTTGTATTGCTGAAAAAGGGCACTGAAAATGTCCGATTTCCAACCACTCAGGTTAGACCCCTTGTACAACTACCGTTGTATTTCTTTAAAATGTAAAACGAACTAGATCGAAGATCAGGTTTGGATGGACGGTCGATTTCCAAACAAGCTTTAGAATGTACAAAAGATTTTACATAGAAGATTCTTTTGTTATATCCTTTTCGGATATTACAGAGTAATCTTTAATACATTACTAGCTGTTCCCGTGCGGCTTCAACCGCATGGAATTATAAAATTTTTATTTTACTGTTTATATTTGTCAAATTATCAATAACAAATGTCAAAAAGACATGACATGACAAACCTTAGCAATCTTGCTTTCTTGATGTTTGCAGCAACTTATGGTCTCTTTCCAACATTGGGGTTTTTATCCAAAATATTCACTTCCTAACTTTAATGGCGTGAAAATATATAACTTAAAGCGTGGCGTAAGTGTAGGGCTTTTTATTAAAGTAAAGAATTATTCAAAAATTTGCTGTAATTGCTGCTATCTTAGGCAACAAAGAAGTGTCTGTTTACGCTTTATTATAATAGTATAGATGTATTTAAACATTTGTAAATCAGTTAATATATTTATGTAAAACAATTACTTATTAATTCGTACTAAGCTCGGAAGGTCACAGTCATTAAAATGGTAACGTTATTTAGTTCAGCGAAAAAATCAGTTGATTTTTATTTTTTAGAAAACAGTTTTAACATCAAATTTTTAATACTTTAGGCTGGAAAAAGAATGAAATTTTAGTAACTTATAAATATAAATGAAAAAAGTAAGGTTTATAGCTTGATAACATCATAATATTTCGTAAGAAAAGAGCGCTTTGCGAAGTTTTAATTAAAATTCAGTCATCCGTTGCATTCGATTAGCGAACTTCTCTCGTAGGTTAAAGTGAAAGATGGTTTAATCCATGTGATACCTAATGATTCTTATGTTACTATCACCTATGTTATTGTGAAAATATAAAAATTGCGATTTTACTTTAAAAAAACAAAAGCAATCTCTCATGTCGTGTTGTAATTATTTCAAAGCATCAGGCGCTTTTTACATAAAAATTCTTAAGTTTTATTCACATTTTTCATGTAATTAAAAACAACACGCAGTTTTATAGAAGTTAAATTAATTATTTATTTGTATTATTATATTTTAGCTTTATTCTTTTTAAACATTACATGTTCAAAAATGTATTTTAAACTAAATGGGACCATAGAGAATTTACAAAATACAAGACAAGGAGCGCGGTTTGCGTGTTTTTTGTTCTGTACGACTTTTTTTAGTGGCGACAATAAATAACGAGAAGTCGACGTTGGTCTAAAAAGGTTTTGTTGAAGGTTTAAAGTCTCTCCGAGGTATAGACTTTGAGGATCGCTTCACATAAAATGTGTTCACTAAAATGTACTTTTACGAACAAATTTGTTATTGAAAAAGCTACGGAATTACTTCTTCGTGATTTCCATTCGACTTTATTTCGACTGAATGCTTATAATTATATTTTTAATTTAATATTACTCAAAATGTAGAGAAACACATTAAATTTATAATTTTAAAACAAAAACTTTGAGAAAAAAAAATCAAGTTAAAAAGGACATGTTATTTGACATTTTCTAGCAAAATGTTTTTTTCATAGCTTATATGTATTTGACAGTCACCTCTTTCTATGACAAAAAATACCTTTGTACATGAGTGAATAGATAATTTGTAACTAACGACGGTGCGGACCGTAATCGCCGACAAAAACATTTTTGGAGACAACAAATGATCTGCTAATTTAACTATTAATTTTGCTTCTGAGAAATCTAAACATGAGTTTTCATTGACGATCTGTATAAAAACATGTTTTCATATTTCTTATTCTATAGATTAAATTGTTTTCTATTCTATTCTATTTCTTGTTTATGGCTCTCCCTCAGCGGATTGCGCCAGTGTCAAGATTAAATTGTTTAAAACATTAAAAAGTCACTACAAAAATGTTCCTTTAATAAACATTTAACAAGTTAGGTATTTCTAGCAAGCAAAAGTTAATCATTTCTCAGTAGAAATGTCTTTGACAGGAATAACGAATCACATATGAAGGTGTACATTTGTATTTGACTAATATTTTCCCTTTGGTCTTCTTAAAAAAAAAAATAACTTACTATAGATGAACAGTCCTTGTAGGTATTGACGAAGGCTTAGGTGAATGGATGGATGTTTATTACTATCTGCTAAGCGGTTCAACTGTTATCAATGAAATTTGACATAGATGTAGAAGGTAGTCGACAAGAACACATAAGTTATAATTTTTTTTACAGCGCAGGCGGAGTCGCTTGCGACATATAGTATGTAAAGGTAAGTGAACATAAAATTTTATTTATTTTTATTTGTAAAACATACGTCTGATACGTTATATAAGCTATTAACTGCTTGGATAGACTAATCCGTTTCCTAATGAACGAGATCGAACAAGCTTCATAGAGCACTGAAATTACCAATAAATTGATATTCCAAGACGGAAAGCACCTTTTAATTGTTAATTACGTAATTTGTTATTTTATCTTATTATTGAGAAAACACATGACGTAACATTACAAAAATTTATTTACTTTCACTTTTTAAACAATGTAGTTTAAATCTAAAAGCGTGTATATCTTTGATCAAACTATCGCACAACTGTTTAGTTGCGTTTTGGTTCCTATGAGCTTATATGGAGGTACGCATACTACTCGATTTTTAGTTGTGCAACTAAAAAGTTGAACGGGCGGCGAAACAATCGACAATCGTTCAACAGTTGTGCGATGGTTTGGTCAAAGGTGTGCAGCCGCTCTAAAAAGTAGCTGTTTTTATGGAGCCGCATATTATTTCCACTGGCGCTGCCGCGACTGATATACAAAATTAAAACGCGCGTATCGAGAGTCGTGCGTCTAGTAGTCTGATGGAAATATGCATAAAGCCTGTTAAAAAATAAAACTGATAAATAAACTTATTTTCTATTTTTACGGCTGCTCGTAAACATGTTCCCTTGTTTTATAAATACCTTTAGGCTGTATTTTGCAACATTGGCCGTCATTAATTTCGTATAACGAATTCCTTCTGCGTCGTAGTATAAAAGTGCCGTAAAGCTTCACTGAGCTTTCGTGGGATGCCATAAAAAGCTTCTATAAAAACTCGGCAGAACGAATTGATACTTAATAATTGTTATTTACTTTTGTCTATATGTATGCTGTTATTTCTTCTTTTATCAGACTGAATATGAAACCAATGGAGACATAACTTGAGAGGTAGCTGGAAAATGGAGGTACACTAAGGGTGAGTTGCACCATATCGCCGGTTACCGTTAAAGTTAAAATTATTTGCAACAGTAGTATTTGGAATAACCTTAAAATTTACTAAGGATGAGTTACATTAACTAACTATAAACCTTAACCAGCACATTCCCGATGGTTACGTCTTCGGATGTTCCTGATATTCGCTACACCAGTTTTGCGCTGGTCAAAATGACGTCATATTTGACACTAATCATAACCGCCCGATTTTGGGCGGTTATAGTTAGCGTTACGGTTAGTGTCAGTTCGGTAGTGTCAACTGTCACAAGCTCTTATCTTCAAAAGCACAAATAATGGAAAAAGTAATGGAAAAAGAAAATCTCTACTATTATCCTATGCGTAATCCAGAAGAATAAAGTCTTGCGTGCTCGGAAATAATGGATTTCCAAGATGGAACTCGAAATTTGGCCAAACATTCAGTTTGGACAAATTTCGAGTGTCTAAGGCCATAGCAACAGCGCTTGTCCCTTTTCTCTTATTTAAAAAAATGTCCTCCATAAAAGGTCAATTTATAATATGCATTGACAGGACAATTTATAATATGGAAAATAAATAAGATGCATTTATATTTGTATAATTTTATTGCTTCATTTTTGCTACATATTTGAGTAGTAAAGTAAATACAGTTTCAATAATGGACCAAACTAGTTTATTTTCACAAGAGTTTGCCATTTTCTCCATCTTCGTGGGCAAAAAGTTTATTTCACTATAAAATACCATGCGTATGATACATAAATATAATCGGCGAAACATGAATTTCCAAACATTTTAATTTACGTAAATGTCATTCTTGACACTTTAGTGACATTCAGGTTTAAATGTTTCCATTGTAAAAACGAAAAACACATAAAACCTCTGTGAGAATATGTTTTTGCACTTGTAACCCTATTATAACTTTTACGATAACCAGCGATTTGATGCAACTCACCCTAAGCAACTTAGTTTTGTACTAAGTGTAAGTATCTATAAAAACATCTTTAGGTATCCCTTTTTTAATTTTTCTGTGTCATCATCAACTTGCCCTTATCCCTTATGGTAGGTCGGCACAGTAAGTGCAGCTCTTCCATACATCGCTATCAACCGTCATATCTGAATAAGCATATCCTCTTTCACACAATACATCTATACTTTCTTTTAATTTGTCTGTGTATGGCTACAAAAGTAGGGGAAGACCAAAGAAATTATGGATGTATTGTGTCAAGGATATGCTTCCAGTTTCCATTTATTTTATCATTGATATGTGATTCACTAGTAAATCTCAAGTTACGTTGTTCGGAAACGCATTTTAAGAATTCATCAGATCGAAAATACTTACGAATGGTTAAATATTGCTCGGAAACTGACCGTTATTTTGTTTAGACACTATTCGAAAACGTATTCGAAATTCAAATATATCGAATAGAATCTCATTTTACGAGTCGGGAATTCTTCGACGAGGAATCGGTATCCTCGGGTATGATTGCAATTTTAATTTCGAAATTCCATTTATAGCATTTTATCGAAATGTCATTCGTATTATACGAATGAGGTTTTAGGTATGTAATTAATTAAATTCTGTTGTTACAAACAATAAAATTTAAACCATTAGATTGCCCAAGTTCAGATGCAGAACTAAACTGTCTACCTACAAAGTTTTAGTTGATAACTAGCTGTTCCCGTGCGACTTCATCCGCATAAAATTATGAAACGTTTTATTATTTACATGTGTCAAATCAATTGCTTTCAAAATGACATGACATGATGACCAACCTTGCTTTCTTAATGTTGGCGACTTGTAGTTTATGGTCCCTTTCCCACATGAAGGTTTTCCAATTTATTCATCCCCCAAGTTTAATAGCGTAAAAATATATAGCCTAAAACGTGTCGTAAGTGTAGGACTTTTTATTAAATAAAGAATTACTCAAAAATATGCTGTGATTGCTGACATCTTACGCCACAAAGTAGTGTGTGTTTACGCTTTATATTATTAGCAAAGATAAGCTATTAACATCCTCAATCAGATTCCACATATTTAATCGAAGTAAAAAACACAGAGAAATATAAAAAATATGCTTTCTATTGTAAAATACAATGACAAAATTGGTACCTAACAATATATCACGGCTATCTAACATTGTGCAACTTTTGTCGGCCTTTAATCCACACAATCGTTACCTCGTTTTATGTCACTCCTGTTATTGATGGCCATCGATACACAAGTTGAAATATCATCACAACAGACTATTCATATATGCATGGAGATTTGACCAACAAAAAAAATACGATCACCGTTTTTGTGATTAAAAAAAAAAGGATGACAATATGTCTACTAAAAGAAACACAAATTAAAAAGAAAATTTCCCTCGGTCTTTCAACGATTTTAAAATGAACATCTCATATTGGAAATAATAAAAAATAGCAATTTTTTAAATTTAATTATAGGCAACCGTAAGCGTAACATTTATTTTTATAAAATAAAAATTTACACACAAATTCATTAATTTTGTCTTTTACTAGTTTTTGACCAAGACTTAGTCTTTGAATTTAAAAAAAAATATTAATTAGCCTATGTATTCTTCAAGACTATTTTCTACATTTGTGTCAAGCTTTATTACGTTAAAGTAAAGTAATAAATTATGTGGATATGAAGTGTTATTTGTGATTTCTCGATATTAAAAAACATATGTATTATTTGTCGTAATTAAAATACTAGATATAAGAGGTAATCGAGACAGTCAAGCGATGAATTTGCAATTAGCAGGCAATAGAAGCGATGTTATAGCATCGAAATGGGTCGCTACCTCGAGCTCGGGAATGAATTTACAGTCAAGTTTCTACTGTAATTGCGAAGGCCTATTGAAACACCTATTAACAACTGGGAAATGTACAGTTTGTCAAACTGTTATACTCTATTGGAAATTGATAAGTTCTGCCAATTAGTAAAGGAGTTTTGGTAAAGGTATTCGTAAAGTGTTATTCCACTTTGCAGAATAAGAATTCAACAATTAATAAATTATAAGGAACTAGCTTTCGCCCGCGACTCCGCCCGCGTGGAATTAAAAAAAAACAAAAGTGAGTAGCCTATGTGTTCTTCCAGACTATGCTCTACATCTATGACAAATTTCATCGAGAGTCGATCAGCCGTTTAGGCTACAAACTCTAACAAACATCCATCCATCCATCTAAACTTTCGCATTTATAATATTAGTAAGAAGTAAGATAGTAAGATTAGTAAGATATCTAAAAAAATATAAAACAAACTGTTGCTCGCGACTACGCCTGCGTGAAATTAAATAAATAATAAAAAACATAGCCTATGTTACATATTGATAACGTAGCTTTTTAATGGTGATAGAATTTTTGAAATCGTCAGTAATTTTTGGAGTTATTTTAGTACATGCAAAAATACAAATCTTTACTTATAATATTAGTATAGATATAAATATAGGCAGTTAGTAACATCTGTTAATTGAACATAGATGTCGCTAGTAAATTCGAAATATCAATGTCGTTTATATTTCTTTTTGACTTAAAACATTACAACTGATGTTTTAACCCATTTGTTTTATAACCACAAGATAAATAAATGAAACTAGAGAAAAATCTTATCATACTCGTATATCATTTACTTCCCATAACATAAAATATTGTACATTTTGTTTACAATTTTTACTTGAATAAAGGTATAAACATCAGAAACAGGAAAAGCTTTAAATTTCTTGACGCAGTCTTACCTGTCTTATAACAAAGGCGCTTTGTGCAGATATAAATTGTGTTGTAATAAATCGTAACTTTTATTTAAGAAATAATCCTCAGAGACTATTTTAAAGATATTATTTTTAATACAATATTGCGAAAAAAATGACTATATATTGAATATTTATAAATAAACTATTTTTAAATAGAAATCGTTTTACTATTTTTCTCACCTATTCAAGTAATTTTTTCGTTTTATATAATAAAAAACTTTAACAAGATACTTTTATCATCCGAGATCTTTTAATGAAAATTTGAATTATAAGTACTCTTTACAAAAATTACATTGTAACAGTATGTTATTCTGTGTCGTTTTAATTAAAATCTCTTCATCAATAATACTTCGGTGTTGATATCGACTAATTTCAGACCAGTCAGTGGTCATTCTCTTAGTGTAAGTAACGGGCTGTATTTGTGGTCGTTTCTCAGGGCATCAAACGCCCATCTTTAAATGAAGAATTAAGTCGTTAATATTATTAAGTCATTAAAACGTACATTCAACGCAAGGATTAACATTATACTAATACGTTTAAAAGCTTAAATGATTAATAATTGGTCAGACAATTTAATCTGCTCACTAATTATAATTAATAGTGAACACGACATCGAGATTTTGCGGAGATTTCTGACTATGAATGACTATTGTACCATAATGGTATGGTAAATGCATATAATAAAATTTGGCAACAGGATCATCATCATCATCACCACCACCACCACCACCATCATCACCATCACCACCACCACCACCACCACCACCACCACCACCACCACCATCATCATCACCATCAAAATTTGCTTGTCCATTGCTGTATCTATAAATCCCCGATACTTTTCGTAGCGCGGGATAAATAAAAGTAAAATATAATAATCTATTGTATAAAATATACAATTATCGTTATATAAACAAATGCACATCTACGTAGAAATTTACATCCCAATAAGATTTGTAGCAATCTCACCTGAGTACAGGAAATAAATGTGATTGAAATTTTATCTCCGCCATTTTCGTCCATTTCCTTCGTCTCGAATACGATCAAATGCCATGGAAATGAAATACAAAAACGCCGTCTGCTGCTTAAAATATTTCCATTATTAGTTCAATGTTATATTTATAATTATCTTTTCTTAATAAATACAACTTAAAATCAAAATAAAAACGTTATAAAATTCAATTTCAAAATAAATCAACTCAATTGACTGTAGTCCTTGTTTAAAAACTGGTAGAGCCCATAATTAAAATTTTTGCACGAATAGCTGGCCTCGAAATACCACTACCACATAGAAAACAGACATGTAGTGGAAATCTCGCACTGAAACATTAAAAGCGTGCGCACACCTTAAAGTAAACTACCACACAATTGTGCGATTGTCGATTGTTTCGCAGCCAATTCAACTGTTTTGTTGCACAACTAAAAATCGAGTAGTGTACGCACCTCCATATAAGCTCATGGGAATCAAAGCGAGACTAAACCGTTGTGCGATATTTTGTTTCAGGTGTGTAGTTCTTAATCTTTATAAGTATTCTAATGTCATAAAGAGAGAGTATTTCAAAAATACTTATATTATTAGGAATCTATCACGAGTAGCTAATATCTATAGTAGATTTATTTTTTAATTTTGTCCAAATAAAATCGTAGACAAAAGCTAGATTCGAATCAAAGAATTCTATTAGTAGATTTTAGATTAAAAATCCAGCAAACTTTTATTTTAATTCTATGAACGAGAACAAGCAATTCACTTCGAAACTTTTACCGGGAATAGATATGTTGGAACAGAGCTTACTGTATCGATTTCCATCTGTTATTTGTAGTCACGCGATATTTTCTATTATCCATGAGTTTCCAATGCCTCAACTTGTGTACAAAAAAGTATTGCCGTCTCTTTCTTTCTATATGATGATACTGAGAGGGCAATATATTTTGTCTGTAAAAACTGTTCTAATTAGAGAGTTGAGGTTTTCATTTAGTTTTTCTACGCCTGTGCAAAAATAGAATACATTTTAGTTCTAGCAAGTTCAATCTATACTAACATTATAAAGAGGAAAGATTTGTGTTTTTGTACTTTTTGTATGTATTGAAATAATTCAAAAACTCCTGGGGCGATTTTAAAAATTCTTTCACCGTTAGAAAGGTAATTTACCTGTCAGTAACATAGGCTACATTTTTCATTAGACGTGGAAGAAGGCGCGAGCATTAGCTCGTAAGTGTATTAAAATAGATTTTATCAAAATGAATTTGTATTATCATCCTAACATGCTCTATTACTCTACTATACTTACTTACTTACTGCGTTGGCGCAGCGACTCAAAGTGGGTGGCCTCCGACACGAGAGAGCTCCAGCGTTGTCTGTACTGCGTCGCCGCCTGCCAGCCGATCGACACTAGCGCGCGCGGGTCCATCTCTCCGGCGTCTCGCCAGCGGTACTCTACTATATTCATCTTTATTTAACAGTTCTAACTAAACAGTTTTAACGAACTTTCCAGTTAAAACTATGCGTATGCAGACAAATCTTTATCAGTAGTTCTCCACGAACATTTATAACTGAACAGTTAAAACTGAGCAATGGAAGGAAGGGCTTTTGCTATATCATGTCTTGTGTGTGGTTTTAATTATAATAATTTCGTTATTTTTTACTTGAATTAAAATACAATAAAACACTAGCTTTTCCCGCGACTCCGTCCTCGTGAAATTTAAAAATAATGAAAAAGGAATGAAACTTATGGCCTATGTTACTGACGGAAAAATTAACTTTCTACAACCAAACAAACTAAGTTTTGCTCTTTATAATATTAGTGTAGATAATTATATTATTTTGATTACTTAGCTCTCAGTGCATAAAATGTTATTCTTACCGGGCCAGATAATTTTATCTCACTATATGACTTTCCATTCAAAGAAACCTACTTGAAAAATTGACATGCGCTTTAAAACTTATTTAAGCACGCATGCGCGGCGTTACTGGCGTCGAACAAATGACAGTTGTGTCAACAATCCGTTTGTGGATTTAGTATTTTATTTGTATTTAAAAAAATTATTACCGCTTTTACAAAAATATATCGATTTTACTAATTACTTTCTTCAGATTTATTATTAGTGTTTTAAATTACTTTGTGGTGTTTTCGTATTGTGAAGTTTTGAGGTTAGTTACATCTTGTGTTTATGTTTTACTTCGATGTGGACTTGTAAATATATCGACTTTGGAATATCATTTTGGTTCTAATGCAGTGTTTTATCAAGGTTGCGAGTTTGTTAATTTAATTTCTCAGTATAAAATAAAGGTAAGTACAAAAAACGATTAATTTTGTACATTTATAGTAAAATTTTATTCATATTATATGAAAAATACAAGTTTACACAAGTGTAAATTTTTATGTTACTTTTGGAAATTATTCTAATGTTAAAATGATGTGTTAAAAAAGTCTACAAGATAGACTACCAATTTAAACTGGCATATAAACTTATATTTCCATTAACGAATTGAAAAACTATTAAAAAACCATAAAAAAAAAACAAAAACAAATGCACTCTTCATTCGTCTTCTTAATATTGTTATCGTTATTAAATAAAAAACCTTTATAAAGATAAGTAAACACTGAGTGGTTCGAAATTATTCCCGACTTCCGGTTGGCCTGTCGCGATTCGGACAAAAACATTTGTCAGCCGCCCACCCCGGAATAATTCGCCATGACATTTTACTTGATTGGATTCATAACTTGGATGTTTGGTTTGGAAGTTGAAATTTTGTTAAATCGACCTTTAAAGCTTTACATAAAATCCTTGTATAACATTGTGTGAATATCAAATTTGAATTATTAATCTTGATATAAAATGTATTAATAACTAACTATTGCTCACAACTACGTTCGCATGGAATAAAAAAGTATAAAAGCATAGCCTATTTTACTCGCTGATAACGTAGCTTTTTAATAGTGCAAGAATTTTTTAAATCGTTGCAGTAGTTTGTGAGTTTTTTCGATACATACGAAAATCTCGAAATACAAATATATTTCCTCTTCATATTAGGATAGATATGGATATAGATTAAGAAACAAGTACGTTTTTTTTTAATCAATAATAATTTTCAATAGGTGGTCAATATATTATTATCATAAAATAAGTGATGACAACCCTAGATTTTCTTTTAGTTTTTGCAGTTGCCTGATGATATTGCAATGGATATCGTAGGCTGAACGTGGGCATGCGGTTGATAGCTTTAGCTACCATTGACACCGCACTGACAACCCTAGCTCAATAGCTAATCCCTTGCCACTCGTGCAATCCCTATTATTGACAGCTTTTACACCGAATAATGGAGACTATTTTGGATGTGACAATCTACTCTTTAGGTTTTGTAATAATAACAACTAGTAATATACTAGTAATAATAACAACAAGTAATAAAAACAATTGAAGTATTTCTACAGTTTTTTTTTCGATACAATGCTACCATTAGGTACTTGATAGGAAAGTACGGCAGTCTAGTACTACTGTAGGTTTTAATATATTTGTATATATCCTCTATTCTTTATTATAAAACTAGTTGTTTCCGTGCGACTTGATCCGCATGAAGTTATAAAAACTTTATTTCATTGTTTACATTTGTCAAATTCTCAATTGCAAATGTCAAAATTACCGTTACCATAAAACCTTGTTTCATTAATGTTGGCAGATTGTAGTTTATGGTCCCTTTCCCACATGAAGGTTCTTCGATTTTATTTACTCCTAAATTTAATAGCGTAAAATTAGGTATATAGCTTAAAGCGTGTCGTAAGTGTAGGGCTTTTAATTAAAGAATTATTCAAAAATATGCTGTGGTGGTTGACATCTTACGCCACGAAGTAGTGTGTGTTTACACTTTATTACGTTAGTAAAGAAGTATAGATATAGCCATAAATGTAAACATTTTATTCGTTACAATGTGAATTATTTAAACAAATGCATAAAACCCAGCGCTCGTAGCGCACGAGTCCTACAGCTGAATAAACAAAAGAAAATCAAATTATTGACGGTCTGGCTACGGAGTCGTACATTTGTTTCGCCGGACCAGAAGTAATTTGATGAGACGTTAAACCGACTGTGGAGTTGCTTTGTGGAAACATTGGTATAAAACACATTACGGTGGTCACCCGCGACTTCGTCAGTGCAGTAATAAACAAGCAAAAAGTAGCATAAAAGCGTGCGCACACCTTTGATTCCTATGAGCTCATATGGAGGTGCGCACATTACTTGATTTTTAGTTATGCAAATAAACAGTTGAAAACGCTGTAAAACAATCGACAATCGCACATCCGTAGTCCGATAGTTTAGACATAGGTGTGCGTTCGTTTTAAAAATTGCTGCGTCCATCGTCAGTCTTGTCTTAAATGGTCCTGTCATTCCAAAGATTACCAAAAACGAAGACATAGACACTCTGTATTTAATAAAATGCACAGATTACTCAAGATTAAAAAAAAATACATTCATTAAACACAAGAATTTATAATAAATTCGAAATATATTTCCGTCGTAGTGTAAATAAACGAATTGGAGTTACCACTGTTAATTGAATTGTATTCCACTATTTGCAACTTTATTACTACGTATTGTTGTCTCTGTTTTGACAAAGGAAATGTAAGGGATACCGATATGGTTGTATACAAGTAAATCGACAGTGGAGATCCACGTTAATACTTGTCGTGTGCTAGCCGTGCGATCCAGCCGACGAGTTGAAACTCCATTATAAGGTTACCACGTAAATCAATATTTATATTGTATTAACGCATTATTACGCGCGTTGTGTGAAGTTGAACAGAACATTGTTTTAACAATGTGAAACGAATGTGTATCAACTTTCGATATATTTAGTGAAATTTACATAAAATAGGCAAAAGGAAAAGCTAGGGTTATCAACTTTTGAATGTTTACCGAATTCGAAAAAGGAGGAGGTTCTCAATTCGTCTATGATTTGTAGTTTTTTTTTTATTATTTTGAAGACATTAATAGAAATAGAGCGTCGGTGGCACAGTAGTTTGAACACTTGACTTGTAATCTACAGGTCTTGGGTTCGAATCTCGCCATGTATCAATGTGATGTTCGATTTGTCGAATTTTCATATGTACATAATTTACCGTACGTTCTTACGGTGAAGGAAAATATCGTGATGCAACCTGCACATATCGGCGAAGAAATTCAAAGATATGTGATGTGATGTGATATATTGACTTCACGTCAACCAACCCGCACTTGGCCAGCGTTGTTGACTATGGCCTAGTCACCCCATATTAGGGTAGGCTCCGAGCCCCTCGGTGGGGACGTATAGTGAGCTGGCGATGATGTTGATGTGATGAATAGAAATAGACCGTATTAACTTTGTATGTAAAAGCTTAAAGCAAATACTTAAAAAGTATTAAAGTAAACCTGTGCTTCTTTGTGTTGAAAGTTTGGTTTATTTTGTTATGCAAAAACTAACATAAGCGCAAAAAGTTTCCGCGGACGTCGCTTTTGGTGCGAAAATTAAATCTTCTTTGTAATTTAACTCAAACAGGCCCTTTGTAAACAAATAAATTGGATAAAGTGGTGGAGAGCGATAACACAATTACCGACGAGTTGCTAAATTGCTGACGTCATCTTACTATCAAAACAATTCGTGTGTAATTTTTGAAAAACTAACTTTTGCCCGCGACTCCATCCGCGTGGATAAAAAAAAAAACTAAACTGACTAGCCTATGTGTTCTTCCAGATTATACTCTACGTCTATGCCAAATTTCATCGAAATCCGTTCAGGTGTTTACGCTATAAACTAACTAACTATAAACTTCCATCCATCGAAACTTTCGCATTTATAATATTAGTATGTTTGGTTATATGTACAAAGACATTTAATTACATATAGACTATGCATAGTTTTTTTTGCAAAACTTTATCACTGGTACTTTCTCTGGAAGTTCCTATGTTAGTTGTCAATATATAGGCTACTTTTTTAATTGAGTGGACGAAGTCGCGGGCAACAGCTAGTTTTGTTCTAAAATAAATTAAACAAACTGTATTTTAAAATTAAATATAACTAGCGATTACTTGCGTCTTCGGTCGGGCGGAAATTAAAATTGTAATAAATATAGCCTATGTTTAAATTGGCCAAGTTTCTAGTTTTTAGTTATTTCAATATATACAAACGTTCTATACAATATTAGTATAGTGTATAGATAATACAAATCACATAAATTATTATACGTAATTGCAATAATTTTACCGACTGTACATTACGAACTTTGGCCATCTATACTATTATAATAAAGCGTAAACACACACTTCTTTGTTGCCTAAGATCTCAGCATTTATAGCATATTTTTGAATAGTTAGTCTTTTAACAAAAGGCCTACACTTACGTCACGCTTTAGGCTATATATTTTTACCCCCATTAAACTTAGGGGGTTAATATTTTGGATAAAATCCCTAATTAGGAAAGAGACCATAAGTTGCTGCCAACATCAAGGAAGCAAGGTTGTCATCATATCATATTGAAGTTTGCAATTGATAATTAGACAAATGTATACAATAAAAACCGACTTCCAAACAAAATACACGAAAAACAAAACAAAATGCACTAAAAACAAAACAAAACAAAATACACCAAAAACAAAATATTCT
>NW_013527248.1:2311946-2456462 GCF_000836215.1 Papilio polytes
AAAAAAAAAAAAAAAAAAAAAAAAAAATACCGACGAATTGAATACCTCCTTCTTTTGGGAAGTCGGTCAAAAATAAAATTTTAATAATTCCATGCGGATGAAGACGCACGGGAACAGCTAGTCGAGAATAATAAATAACGCTCCGGGACAGTACAGTCGGTAGTCATTAATAATTTTCATCAATAAAATAAATTTAAGGTAACGTCTCACTGCGCTCAAATCGAATGCTCGATATGAATATAAATTGGAATGAAATTTTCCGTAAATGGCAATTAAAATTAAAAACCTTATACGGCTTTTGAATATTTATCACCAGAGTTTCGAAGCAAGAGTTGTATTTTGTTTTGACGTGTAATACCGCTGTCGAAACATTTGTGCAAAAATGTCATAACATTCTTCTAGAAATAAACTTAAGTAACATTTTTATTTTAAGGTTATTAGCAGTAAATACTCACGGTTTTATTACTTTTTTTTTATTTCCGTCTTCATATTATTTCCGAAAAAATCATTGCCAAATTGAAATGAACTCTAATATCACCTGCAAGCTTATCTAAAAGAAAAAAAAAATATTCTCAAAAAAAACAGTATGCTAAAAAGTAACGAAATAATTCCTTGAAAATAGTAAACCTCCCTTATTGTAGATATTATGTCTATATTGTACAATTATTATTACTTAGATGTCGGTGTCCTTCTTTTTGAAAGTCTGTCAAAAACAAATTGAGCACAAATATTTTTGGGGTCATCAGAACCCACTAATTTCAACAAAAGCAATAAACATACGAGTACAAACATTTTATTTATATAGAAGATATTTGTAATGTCTTGTGACTAATTTACGGTAAAATGTAAATGTTGAACAAACTAATCAACGATAAGTTACGGCAGCGCTATCGGATTGTTGGACCACTCTGTTACAGTATTCTGTGCACGTTCCTATCGGAATTATGTGACGCTATCAAGATTTAACCCTGACGTGTATCCAGCTAATTTGAATTAAGTCTTATACCCAGTTATAGCTAGAATTAGCACCTTAGTGCTTTAAATATCAATTAAACGTCTGTGAGTGTGATAGTAAGGGCCTGTACCACGTATCTTATAGATTGTCAGATTACAATCCAAAGTATATAGATAGCTTTCGTTCGCGAATCAGTCCGCGGGATAGAAAAAATGGAAGTAAGTAGCTTATGTGTTCTTCCAGACTATACTCCGATTCTATGCTAAATCTCATCGAGATCTGTTCAGCCGTTTAAGCTACAAACTCTAACAAACATCCATATAAACTTTCGCATTTATAACATTAGTAAGAAATTATGGAAGAATCGGATTTTGGTGCTCTATCTGACAGTAACGTCACTTTTAAACTATCAGAGCTTCTACGAGCCAGTGGTGGGACAGGACCTAAATGTTAGATTTCAAGTCGAGGTTTATTCCTACAATTCTTTATAAACTTTTTTATCATGATTAACATTTAACCATTTCCATTTTCAAACAGCGATGTGTTTTTATTTTTTTTTTGTAAATGTAGTAAGATTATTCCATTATTTAATAGATTTAATATGTCAACGTTAAAGCTTTTAGAACAATTATCGAGGTAAAAACAATTGGATAACGTCGTCGCGTGACTGCTAATCCACTTAGAGAACGCAGCCGCGAAGTAAATTAGCCGTGAAGAAATTATGCGTCCTCCTTTCATTACCTCCTATTAAAGGACGAGGAACCATAAAGAAGTGTTAAAAGTACTATCGTAAGAAAATTATAAATCATTTGAAATTTTCGTTCTTATAAAAATGTCCAGCTTTCCAAGTGTTGAATTATATAATTAATGGCCGGTTTCCCAGCTACATTTAACTATTCTTTAGTGTTTTTGGTTCGCTAACTTCAGGAAATTCGTTTCGGAACTACCCGAGTTTTGCTCCGTTGATAAGTAAGAATAAAAAAAATACAGATATAAGTGAAGTAAATTGAAAAATCAGAAACCAGTATAAGACCTTCAAGTCTATTCTAAGTTATATATTACTTATGTTAACTATTGTCAGATTATTTTTTGTATAAATAACTAGCTGTTACCGTGCGACTTCATCCGTATGAAATTATGAACATTTTATTTTATTGTTTACATTTGTCAAATTAGCAATTACAAATGTCAAAATGACATGATGACAATCTTGTTTCGTTGATGTTGGCAGCAACGTAAGGTCTCTTTCTATACAAAATTATATTCTGTTTTATACAAAATATTTACCCCCTAAGTTTAATGGCGTTAAAATATATAGCCTAAAGCGTAAGCCTAAGCAAGTGTAGGGCTTTTTATTACAAAAATAATTAATCAAAAATATGCTATAATTGCTGATATCTTAGGCAGCAAAGAAGTGCGTGTTTACGTTTTATTATAATATATAAGTGTAGATAATCATTAATGTGATTAATAAATAACCGATAAAGATCTTAACAATGTTTAACAATTGTTAATTACGATATTGATTCGTCCCCAGAATAAACATTTCAAACTAAATGAGCAAATAAAATTAGCATCAATTCCTATGGGTACATTCATTCGATACCTGCGGTTATTTGATATGCGGACGTGATTTGCATTCGTCGAGCTCGCCGCAGAATTAGATCACGGCACTGTCACCTAATTCCATTGTAAACGTGGATTGAATCCTACTGTTGTGTATTGATTTTAAAACAGTGATGGCCATACACTATTCCGTTTTTTTTATAATACGAGGTGGCAAACGAGCAAGCGGCCACCTGAATCCACCGAAATGGAAAGCGACCGCTGCCCATAAACATCCGCTGTTGTAGATGTGTTGCCTACCCTAATTGACGGAAGAGGAGACGCACATAAAGAGGACATTTCCCCTTCCTATGCATCTCCTTCACCGTCCAATCCACTTTTTCCTCCCATCCTTTCCTCTTAAGAAAAGGGTGGAAAGGAAAAGGGACTAAAATTAGGCCTCCGGCACCACACTCATCAGACGAAACGCGGAGTTGCTTCCACTTCACGCCTGTTTTCTGTGTGGTCGTGGTATTACACCGGGCGAGCCGGCCCATTCGTGCAAAGATGTTAAAGCGGGCTCTACCACTGTTAAAATTAACGTTTGAAACTAAACTGACATTTTTAAAGAGGTATTGATTTATGTCATCTAAAGACATCTAAGGACTGTATAGACTCGGCACATTGAACAAAATGTTTTTACCGGTAATTTGTCAACGGGTAATATATCAGTTGTGATGTTTAGTCCGCTACCCTGTGTCCTTATTACGTATATATTTAGGTACGTATAATAAGCTACATATTTTGTTGTAAAGTAAACTGATCTGTGTCACAAAATATAGACATTTTAATATTATTCAATGACACCTATGAATAATTAAATAAAATGCAATTAATTATATTCACGTGTGGTTTCGAGGCTGTCAACACAAGTGTCAACTATGCATACTCTTTTTTTTTAATCTCTTTAATGTCAGATATTTCAGACACTCCTTTTCAATAGTTTTAAGCGAGAGCTGCCAGTTCGCTTTAAAATACAACAAACTCCATTCTTTAAATAAGCCAGACTATCCGAATAATTAACACTGTCCATCTGAGTTATCTGCGACTGAAAATAAAATGGCAATTATATTCTAGATTCAAAATAAAAAATTCTGCCGTTTCACGAGACTAGATAATTGGTTCCCTCAGTGTATCAGAATTGATTTTATTTGTTTGTTAATTAAAATCGTTTAATTTTAAAACAAGTTTTTACCGGCGGTTCTCCGCGTAGAATTTAAAAAACAAAAGCTACTTAGTTTATGTGTTCTTCCATGCTATGCTCTGCATCTATGCCAGATTACATGTTCAGCAGTTTAGGCTACAAACTCTAATAAACATTTATCCAACCATCCAAACTTTCGCATTTATAATATTAGTAAGATACTCGGATAAATAAGATCGACAAAATTACAAAGGTATTGTAGCCAAATATATTTGTAACTAGCTTTCGCCCGTGATTCCGTCCGCGTGGAATTAAAAAAACATGTAGCCATGTGTTCTTCCAGAGTATCCTCAAAGTGTACCAAATTTCATCGAAATCTGTTCAGAAGTTTAGGCTACAAACTCTAACAAACATCCATCCATCCATCTAAACTTTCGCATTAATAAAATTAGTATGATTTGAGGTTACTTATATTTGTAATTAGAGGTTATTTATATAATATTTCATTATTAGATGTATGAGACATTAGGGTTACCGAAATAGAGGGGATGTCTGGTTAAATTGGTCGTCAGTGTCGCACGCAATTAGTGATCATTGGTAGTAACGCCGCAGCCCTGCGCTCGCCTGCGAATGTATAATGAAGCAATTAGGTGAACTTTGCCCACCTTACCCTATGTGTGATGTGCAGTGATGTAGTCTAAAATAAAGGTCACAATTTCAAATACATTTTAAAATATATTTGGAGTTTTAAATATAATTTACGTAGCATTTGATTATAAAAATTTGACTGTAAAAGTTTGGAATATTAAAAAAAATAACACTCTTTTTATAAGAAGTTGATAAATGTTTTTTTTTTCACTTTTGAAATTATACATTTCATGAGAGCCTTGGGTCCTGTACTAGGTTCCTATATGTTGCATGAGCCATTAATGAAATCTGACCAAGAATTTAGTTTAACTGTTTTTAGTTTGCATGTTGAATAAATTACAGAATTTGGGATTATCCAAAGCCACATAATCTCTACTTTTCGTCCACTTAAAAGCTTGTTAATATTTTATAGTTGGCCCCTAAGTGCTTTATATTATTAGGTGAACACTAGAGGTAAATTTTAATTTAATCTTGAATAAGTAAACATTTTTTATTATTTATAAAGACTTTAACAAAATCGTTGATTTGGATGCGAAAATGAATTATATTAAGGTAAATTTTCATCTAATCAATCTTCAGTACGTGTCTGTTTTTAATAAGCCTGTGATTCCAGCCTTATAGTAAAATGTGTAGGCAGGTTCCGTATAATTCGACAATAATATTAAACATTTTTATAAACCGTCCCATTCTCGAATTGATTAAATTCACTGGCCAATTTGAACATGGATTTATTGAGATCGTAATTAATTTTGTTTCAAATTGAGTGAAACTTTATTTTTCAATGCAATGTCGATAATATTACAAATATTATAAATATGGAATTTTAGATCTTTAATATTACGAACACATAGGCTACTAACTTTTTTTAATTCCACGTGGACGAAGTCGAGAAGCTGTCTCCCCTAGACTTTTTTTTTATAACATAAGGTGGCAAACGAGCAAGCGGCCACCTGAATCCGCCAAAATGGCGAAGCGACCGCTGCCCATAGACATCCACAATTGCAGATGCGTTGCCTACCCTTATCCAACGGAGGAGGAGACGCACATAAAGAGGATATTTCCCCTTCCTATGCATATCCTCCACCGTCAAATCCACTTCCTCTTCTAAAATTAGGCCTCCGGGACCACACTAAAATATATACTATACTCCCACACTAGAATTAGCTTAGTTAGAATCAAGCGGAAGAACGACCACTGGACTGGAATAATGTAAACAGGGCATAAATGTGGTAGTTACTTGCACTAGTCATGTTACTTAGTAACTAGAGCCCTCGTAGCACGTAGCACTAGTTAGTGCTACGTAGGAGTATAGTAATACTACTACGTAGAAGTCTTACCTCAATGCTTGGGAACACTTGGTGCAAGTTATAGACAATTCTAAACAATCCTAGTTTAGGACACTATTAATTATGACTAGTTTCCCAAACTTTAGTGCAAGTTATATTGTAAATTTCAAATTATCTCCAGTTCGGTGACTAAAGGACTATGTTCTATATCAATTGGTAATTAGTTTCAAGTAAGTTACGGAATAACAGCCACCATCACCAGCTCACTGTACGACCCCACCGAGGGGGCTCGGAGCCTTTTTTTTTTATAACATAAGGTGGCAAACGAGCAAGCGGTCCCCTGAAATCGCCAAAATGGCGAAGCGACCGCTGTCCATAGACATACGCAATTGCAGATGCGTTGCCTACCCTTATACGACGGAGGAGGAGACGCGCATAAAGAGGATGTATTTACCCTTCCTATGCATCTCCTCCACCGTCAAATCCACTTCCTCTTCCCAACCTCTCCTTATAAGAAAAGGGTGGTAAAGAGAAAGGGACTTAAATTAGGCCTCCGGCACCACACTCATCAGACGAAACACGGCATTGGTTCCATTTCACGCCTGTCTTCTGTGTGGCCTTCTTCTACCCTTAGGGTGACTGGGCCATTGTCAATCACGCTCATCCATCTAAAATTCCATATTTATAATGTTAGTATGATTAATTTAAATTTAATTATCTTATTTGAAGTTTTTTACCCGTTTAACATTTTTCTATTCTTTAGAAAAGGGGGGAGTACAGTTCCTCGGCCTCTCCCTGGCAACGCCTATGGCGTGTCGTTATCACAAAATCAATAGACTGCCGTAGATCTAATTACCTCCGCTGCCGTCACTAAGACATCCCATTTCTCTAGTTAGAAGGCGCGTCAAAATGAATTATGGCACTTCATTAAGCTAAAATGCTGTCTTATAGTTGCTTAAAATGCTTCCATTATTTAAAGAGAGTGGCCGGCTCTTTATTCATTAATGTAGATTAAACTGGAAACAGGAGAATTGGAAATTTATTTGAATTGTCCGATATTTATATGAGAGAACTGTCTTGAGTTATTAATGGAAAGATAAATCAACTCATAGACGCTATTAAGTGTCTCTAAACATTATTATTTGATAAATTAAAATTCTCTTTAAATATATGATTAGTTATCATGCTAATATTATAAATACGAAAGTTTAGATTGATGGATGTTTGTTAGAGTTTGTAGCCTAAACGGATGAACGGATTTCGTTGCAATTTGGTATAGATGTAGAGGATAGTCTGGAAGAACACATAGACTACTCACTTTTTTTTAAATTCTACACAGACGGAGTCGCGCCCGAAAGCTAGTGTAAGATTATGTTAATAAAAATAGTACAAAAGTTAAGTTAACAAAATACTACAAATATATGTACAATATTTTTTTAATATTGGAAGTTTTATCGCGAAATACAATGAACGCCAAGATGTTTGAATTGGCATTTTCAATGGTAAAAGGAACTGCTGCTTGTTGCATCTTGTTTAGTAACTTTGTATGTTACAATAACGTCAATATGTCATATCTGCAATTTTATATTTTTAACATTTTCAACTTTGAAATAAAATGTTCTGTACTGGTTTGAATAAGCTTTCGATTAACCTGTTTGTATAATAACTTCGGTATTGTTTGCACTGAATAATAATTTGTTTTATTATGTTGCATTCTAACTAATCTAATCATTACTCTGTTCTTTAAATTCTGTGTAGCTGATATTTTTGACTTAGTAAGATACTAAGTTAATGACATATTTAACTTTAATGAATCTCTTTTTTATTACTTTTGAATTATTTAAAAATATATCCTCTAGGTTGTTTTGTAATCGAACTAGCTGTTTTGTTAGTGCAAGAGGGTTTTTTTTTTAAATTTAAGTGTTGTTAATTATGGCGGGTATTCCCTGGAATTTAATTTATGGCGAGTACTTAATTGGTTTAAGAATACCGTCAGCAATTATTTCTTGTTAAATTACACTTCAATTAAAAACTGCATTCCCAACAATTATGCCGTCGTCGTTTAAGATGAAGTAGCTTAAGATTCCAGAGACGGGAAATTGCTTATATCACTGTACTGTAATTAACTATCTTTACATCTTCCTGTCCTTATCCAACTCTACCAATGTACCAGGTTCTAGAAATGTATTGATCTATCTTAGTTATTTCTGACTTAATCTAGTCTATAGGCCTCACCAGCTCGTGATATAGGTTAAATCCAGGGGTTATCTATACTAATATTAAAAGAGGAAAGGCCGATTTCAACAATTATTTCACTGTAAAAAGCAACGTTATCGGTGAGTAATATATGCTATGCATTTTTATTACATTTAAAATTTAAGACGGGCAAAGTCGCGAGCAACAGATAGACATTAAGATAATCTTATTGGATTCGAAGTAGTTTTTGACCGACTTTCCAAAAGAAGGAGGTACTCAATTCATCTGCATGTTTTTTTATCTATTTTACATGCCCCTCGTGATCCCTTCTTCACGATCTCCATGATCAGGTCTAATTGTCTGTACATGAGATTTTAATTTTCAATTTAATTATAGATGCTGCAACCCTGTTAAAATAATAATTTGTATACCAAAATCTATTCATCGTAAGCTTGCGTAAGCTCATAGTTTGTAACACAACAATACTAAAACAAATTATTTATTCAAGCACAAGCAAGCAACTTTGTACAAGATTTAAACTTATCTTCGCAAAGTTTTACAAACTGCCATGAATAGTGGGTTAAACAAATTTATTATGTAATATTACACTTTTATTGTGGAATTAGTATGATTTGTACCCTTTGTTGTTGGATGAAATATTAAGTGAGGCAAACTTCTTTGTTCTGAAGTAACTTGTAACGTAATAAGTAATTAGTTAGTGTTCTTTTCTGTACGTCCATACTAATGCTTCCTAAATTTTGATATATTTCGTATTAACTCAGTATATTGAAATAAGATAACTGGCTTCGATGAGAGTGGCGCTGCTATCGCGGTTAGTTCCGTTAGAATATGTGCAAAATCACTGACCTCTATAAATGGACGGGTTGCGATACTTTGTGTCTATTTGATTTTCGCTGTTTTGGCACTGATGGTTGCGGTTGGTCGTAGTCAAGTGTGTTCGAACTAATAATAATAATGAATTATCTGTCGGAACGAAGCCAAAGTATTCATTTGGAAACTATCACCTATCCATTTGTACACATCAGGGCGTTAATACATATGAGAATAGAAATAGGCATAAAAGAAACACCACGTGACAGCTGAAGTAAGAAAGCCACTATTTTGACATTAGGAATAAGGCGTTAGTGAACTGTCATAATTTAGTTTGACGTATTATTCTATTTTTTTTAATATCATGAATGTAAAAAATCTTTTGTTTTTAATTAAAACGTTTTCCTGTACAGATAATTCGGCCATCATCTTCAATTATTACCGTTACAAGTTGTCACAGCGTCGTTGGCTAGAATTTTCCTCCTCTTTTCATTTTGCACTTAGTAAATTGTTATTAATTTGACGTCCATTTGAATTCACGCGAGAGTGTAATTATGAATTACCTTGTTGTTGAATTTCATTTCTAGAAATAATTTATAAAAAGGTTTTAACGTTTTGTTTCATATGAAAGTATTTTAGTCTTAGGGTTGAATTAATTTATTTCAAATCTAAGTAACAATTAGCGTTAAACCGTAGCATTTATTAAAGCGTTTAAGTTTTACAAGTTTCAGACACCAGTGCAATGTGAACTCTAGACTTCTAGACAAACTAACGCAATCTGTTTTGATGATATAATAGTTATCAAGAACTAGCTTTCTACCACAAAGAGATCTAAATATATATTTATCTCATTGTCTACTAACTAATCCCTGTCTTGTAGTCATAATGAAATTTTATTAATCTATGGAAAGGTCATTGACCATTTATGGCTTTGTTTTTACCGGTAACAAACTAGAAACTTGAAATTTATTGATTTTTTTTATAAATATAGTTTTATTGAGTTGTAAATTACAAATAACAAAAATAGGTATGTTTATGTATAAAAAATAAATACGTCATTAACATGTCAACTATAAAAATAACCTAATTGGTTGAACTTCATTAACAGTTTTAGTATTCAACCAATTAGGGATTTCATTTTTGTAATTGGACAAACACTTAATCCCTAATATTGTTGAACAACTAATTTAAAAAGATCTACTAAAAATCACGTAAGATTTTGATTTTATTGTGTTGGTGACATAACATTTTTTTGCTATAATTATCTCCGTCGAATTAAGGTTAAAATCACATTTTATTAAAATACAATGTGGTACAATATAAAACCGAAGTCGATACTTGAATAGTAAAGCTTACTCATAAACGAGGTTTAGGCTAAGCGCCATCTGCGCTCGGCCAACTCAAGCTTAGTGAATCTGTAAATGCCGGCAAGGCAAGCAGTGGCCATTCAGTCACAATAAAAAAATTGAATAGTAAATGTCTTTTTTTGTCTAAGTTTAAATGCTTCTAAGAACTTGTAACTATAATTTTCTTGAATTTTAATTAAACGTCCAAATTCGCTGTCTTCGTAAAGTGCTTACCTTAACGATGCTCTAGATTTCAAAAACGATAACAGTCGCCCCTCGTTCTATAGGACCTTATTAAATGTCCAAGGCGTTTCTTAATTTGTTCATTACAATTGTCGACATTGGTACTGTAGACCTTTTGGAGAATGAATAGAGTGCTATTTGGCTGAGGACATTGGTTTTATAAAACCTTATTCATTGATATTTCTAAATTAAATGGTTGAAATGTCCAAAAACTTACAGATATAGTCTGTAAATGTTACGGTGCATTGTAAGTTTCTTATTGATTGAGACTGGAAATAAACATAGTTGTAATGCAGGGTTTTTTATGGAAGATTTTGGCAAATTGGTAATTTAATGTTATTTTTTTTGCTAAGCAACAAATTTCAGCGTTACCCAAATCTCCAAAAAATCGCAATTTTATCTACGTCGCTCTTTATCTTTTTTTGCGATTAAGCGCCTGTTCTTAATCAACAAGCAAATATTTCGATCGTACTTTTGGCTCATTTAAAATTGTAAATGTCCTAGTATAGTAGAATAGGTCCTTATAACCCGACTGCTAAGTGGACAGTCAATATCGTTCGCAATTTGTGGCTGTTGACAGTAAAAGCCGTTGCCATGAGCCGGCGTGGACGAGGGCCGCGCATATGTAATGAAGCAATTGAGTTGTGCTACAATGTGCTCACGTACACTAACTATGAGCTGGTTAAGCCAATAGTTTGAGGACTTGCGGCTTCGTTCCAAATGCTCAGCAACATGCTATCAACTACGTATTATTAGAACACGTTAATAAAATGAAGAAATGAAGGTAATAATAGACCCGAACTTTTTAGGTTAAGGATGCAAGCGCTTTCTATTGTTGATTAAAATACCCATAGATAACCCAATGAGTTGATGTTCTTTTATAAAGTTTTATATTTAGGATATAGATAAATGAAATGAGTTACGAGTGTGGAGGTACACCGGTTGATATAGAACTAGAAAGAGACGGATGGATTGCGTCAAAGGTGACATGAACATGAAGGGAGCGATGACAGAGATGATGTGTGATAGAGTGATGTGGAGGAAAAAAACCTGATGCGTGCCTACGAGAGTAGGATAAGAAGGAAGATGATGATGATAAATAAAAAGACAATAGGAAGACATATTAATTATGTGACTCCAAGCTTGTCAAGCGTCTGTTCATGTAAACTATAGTAAGTTTTACTTCTGCGGTATTGAATATGTTTGCTTTGGTTTATTCGAACAGATTTAAAAGTCAGAAACTTCGTCGTCGCTGCGTCGCAGGCCGCAATAAAGTTACCAGTTTGCGATGCAAACATATCTCGACCGACAGTTACATATTCACGTTAGACTAAACTTTGTATAGCTTGATTTTAGCTTGTATCAGTTTATTCTATTTAGCTATTGCTCCCGTCTTCGCCTGCGCGGAAATAAAAATTTTAGCACAACCTATCTTACTCAGGGATAACGTAGCTTTGTATTGGTGAGAGAATTTTTGTAATTAGTCCAGTAGTTTTTGAGTTATATCAATATAAAAGTACAAATCTTTCCTCTTTATAATATTAGTAGAGATTTCTACTTAAGTAATATACTAACTTAGATCATGTACTGTTACAGGAAAAGATATTGAGGTCAGTGTCCAAAGCAAGTAAATGGTACGCCATATATCTTACTTATTGAAGTTTATTTTTTAAATTTACAAACTTATCAGATTCATCCTTTATAGAAAGCCATACTATAGGCATTCGTTATGTATGTGCGTACAAATAACATACTAGCGTACGCAATTAGAGCCCGTTAATGGTTTACACAGCATTGTCGCTCACTGTCGGCCAAAACCACGAATATATAATGAATTGTGTAAGTGGTTTGCCTTTAACACTGGTCTCTAACTAGGGATCATTATAACTACCAGATAGCTAAAATAGAAGACCGAGCAAAATGAACTAATACAGCTACCTAAAGTAAAGTTGCAGCTCGAATTTGTTATGTTTGTTTAATAGTACGTTGTGACGAGAATTTCAAAAGTAAACGCAGAAAACGTTTTTTTTTTTGTTCTCTCAGAGGATTTTTCTATCAAATCCCTTGTGTATTATTGAGTGCATATTAATTAAAATGGATATCCAAGTATATTGTTAATATGCCTTGCAGTTAACTTATTTCCTTAGAGTATTCAGTAATATACATAAGAGAAATTATAACATTTTATTCCTTAATCTCGTGTAAAAAACTAATTGAAAGAAGCAATGGGGTACTTGAATATTTCTTATTAGGAAACACGAAGGTAAAGCGCCAATAGCCTAATGGTTTGGGGTACTGACTAAGGGTCTTGCGGTGAGGGTTCTAATCCCGCCATTCCACTTTTGTCGTAACCATATTCTAGCATAAGCCTAGACCTTACTTGGAATGATTAAAGGAAATATTAGTAAATAAAAAAAAATGCTAATATTTTCACTTAAAAAATTTTGCCGTGTATTTACTTCAAATAACAGTGATTAGGTCAGCTTCAGTATTAGTTTCGAATCCTAACTTCGTCCAAACAAAAGACAGTCAAAAGGTCTGCGTAAAAGTCGGACAGATGTTTTCAATTGTTTTGGCACGTATATTGTATCAAACTATCAAATATCGGGCGGATGTTCAACAACTTTTAAAAATGTGACCGCTATTCTAAAGTTGTGTGTAGTCCTATTGTTGACTTGAAAAGAAATTTCAGTGTAGAGGTAACTTTTAAATTTACTAGTTTTGTAGCTAACTTCTTTTTTTGTGTGATGGAGTGTGTACTAATTGGCTTCTAAATGTGATCGTGTCTTTTTAGTAACAGTTTTGAAAATGTTGCGTAAAGAGTTTTTAGTTTTTAAGTTTACTTTTGATGAGATGTGACCTGAATACTGGGAAAGAACTTAAAGAATCTGGACTCGTTCTAACGTACAATTTGACCCATATGCAGTAATGGATTTTAGTTTGAGTATTTTTTGTTGTTGATGACTGCGAGTGTAGTAATTGAAATAAATCTATTTATTTATATCGATCTATATCTATACATAAAATAAAATGGGAGTGTCTGTTTGTAATATCAAAAGAAAAATAATAGATTTCTGATGGGTAGACGGGCATAGACGGGCATATTATAGGCTACTCTTTTATCCTAATATTGCGTGGACGAAGTCGCAGACAACAGTTAGTTTAAAATAAAAATGGGCAATCCCTACTTTTCTGTTAACAAAGTAGGAAATATTGCTTTTTACACAACAGTTTTAAGTGCTTTAACAGAACAGTCACACTATTCACGTAAGTAACTAAATTTTAAAACTTATGTGAGTAACATTAATACTGTAAGTTTTTTTTATGACATAAGGTGGCAAACGAGCAAGCGGAAACCTGAATCTGCCAAAATGGCGAAGTGACCGCTGCCCATAGACATCCCCAATTGCAGATGCCTACCCTTATTCGACAGAGGAGGAGACACACATGAAGAGAATATCTCCCCTTTCTATGAATCTCCTCCCCCGTCAAATCAACTTCCACTACCCATCCTCTCTTTATAAGAAAAAGGCGGTAAAGAGAAAAGAGGAATTTCTTCCATTTCATGCTGTCTTCTGTGTGGTGGTGGTATTACACCGGGCGTGCCGGCCTATTTGTGCTAAGATGTTAAAGCGGGCACTACCACTGTCACACGAGTTAAGCGGTACAGTTATTAGTTTTGATTACACAGGTAAGTTAATCCGACTGATCATTTAAACAGTGTAGTTATAACTGATGGTATGTAGCGAGCTTAATTTTTTAATTGAATCAAAAATTATTAATCTTATTTTGAGTTGCCGAACGTTTATCAATAAAAAAATTCACACTCAATGCTCTTTTGTAATAAAAAAATGAAATGGAAATGTGAATGTTAAAGCGAAATTAAGTGGAAAACGCAATTTAAATGTAAAAGCAGCCAGCGGGACGCCGAATGCATAAATATTACCTTTTAAAAACAATAATGACATATCCACTTTTCACTCGATTGATAAATACAGGAATACAGTAAAATTATGCATTTAAATATTTGAATAAAGTTCATCATCATCTCCCCTTCCAAATAACTATTATCCGTCATCTCAGTCATCGCTCCCTTCTTGATCATGTGACCTTTCACGCTATAACCATCTCTTTCTAGGTCTACCTCTACTGGTGTACTACACTCATAACTAACGTTCGTCTTGTAACATGAAATTCATCCCTCATCGTAACATGTCCATACCATGCTAACCTTTTAGTAAAAGTTCTTTTTATAAATAGCTGTTGCCCCGCTATACCTATGTTTTTAAGATTTTGTTCTACATTTATGCCGAATTTCATCTCCGTTGAGACGTTCAGGATATACGTAATATGCATACAAATATTAATTTATGTTATAAGTAAGATTCATAATATTTTAATGGACATATCACTAAGTATCCAAAAAAGTATTTGGTGTAAATGTATTTGAAAAAGTAAAAAACAAAATTGCAAGAATAGGAATTTCATGTAACATACGTTAATAACGAAGTGTCCACTTTGTGAAGAGCCGCAAATATGTAATGAAGCAATTAAATCTCTGCAGAGTGGATGCGCTGCATACTTCTGTAGTCTGTGCCGCTGTAATTGTTTACGTGGCTGTGGTTTGAATTTAATATTCCTTTTGCATTGAATCCATTTATCTATACTTCTATAATATTTATAGAAAGGAAATTTGTATTTTTGGATATCTGTATGTATTAAAATAATTTAAAAACTACTGGGCCGATTTTAAAAATTCTTTCACTGTTAAAAAGCTACGTTATCAATACTATGTTATTATTGTTGTTTTTTTAATTTAACGCAAATGAAGTACCGAGCAACATTAAGCATATATTAAAGAAGTGTAAGATTTTAAATATAGGAAGATGGATTTGTTTTTTGCTTATGAGTTTGTGGGAATAAATGTTATATGACTGAACCGATTTAGACGAGGTGTGATTCAGTTGGACTTTTCAAGTTTTCTAAGTAACAAATAGTTTAAAAACATAACAACATGAGTTTTATGCCGGTGGTATTAACAGGGAAAAATTATCGTGAATTATTCCATTAGTTTAAAATGCGGTATTTAATAATCGTAAGTGTTGAAAAATGTTAACAAGAACCAATTTGACACGAACCAAGTAACCATTTAATTTGGCGTGTTTTGGTATATCTCGCGTGAATCTCGTTTACAAGATAAGAATATAACAAAGGATTTTCATGAACGTAATTTTGCAGATAGAATCATCGCACCTTATTTAGATAGATAAATATGAAAATTTAATCCACGTAAACCTATACTAATATTATAACGAAAGATTTATATTTTGTATGTATTGTTATAACTCAAAAACTAGGCCGATTTCAAATATTCTTTCACCTTTAGAAAGGTAATTTATCTTTTTTTTTTTATTTCACGGGGACGTAGTCGCGAGCAACAGCTAAAATAACATGCTTGTTTTTATACGTTTTTTAAAAACATAATTAAAAGTGTTAATACAACAAAACATTTATAAAATACTGAAAAGTATCGTCATCGTCTTTTATCTTGTAATCTTTAGAACGGTGAAATTGATTTCTCATATACAAAGGTGGGAAAAAGAGGGTTCAAACCAGGTGACTGTAATCAATTAATACTTGCTATAAAATAGGTCGAGTTTTAATATTTCAAAGTTAAATGTGAGAAAAGCAAGACTTTTTTTTTACATATTTACATATCCAAAGATATTAAGATTCTTTTAGCTTGAAGTATTTTCCTTTAAATGTTTTACTAATAATCAACAGTAGCGTGGTCTATTACAGGTCAAATAAGACTATAAAACTATAACATTGTACCTAGTAGTACCGTTTTCATAGCGTAGGCTTTTCTTGTTAATGTCCAGTTTCTTGCTTGTTGACTGCAAGGAATAAAGCGAATTCCAGTCAACGTTTCCGTGCAAATATAGGAACTATATCTTTTGTCCCCTCTACAAAAGGAGAGTTTATCTCCTAAACTGTCTCTTTGCGTTCAACTCGACTGGTGACCAGTAGATCGGTTACTCTATTCTCAAGAGTCTATACTGCTAGTGTTAGAACGATCGACTTCTAAGGACATTAGTTGATGTCGTAAACTTTTTATATGTCGATTGTGAGCTTGTCTACGGTTTATGACGACGTTGGTTATCCTAGTCTATTTAAAGTGTTTTAGTAGGCTTTTGTTTTCTTAACAATATGTTATGAATATCTGATCAAACTGTGTTTTTGACCAACTGTTTTTTTTTAATTTTTTAATGTTATTAAGTCTGACATTTTCGCAACTTGTAATTAGTTTTGTATATATTACAAATGTTTTAAATAATTTACTTGTAATATTTGCACTTCCGTGAAAATTGTAAAGTTAAATAATTAAACTTTGCATCGAAATAATGAACTCAAAAAGAGTAAAACGCAACACGGTACATATCAACCTAAGTCATATGTAGTCGACAAAAGAACAAAATACGGACTTATATAAAAATACTTTGGTAATAGCAGTTCGAGAACGTACTTTGTCATATTAGTTTAATATAGTTACTAAGCGTTGAATACTAAAACGCATAGCATTTAACCACAAAAGGCAACACAACTCCAAATTCCATCAAAATCTTCACGCTTGTCGATTTGTAAGACGCGCCTACAATTCAATATATTTCAATTTTCGGCCGACATTGACTTATATTTAAGAACTAACTTTCGCCCGTGACTCCGTCCGCGTGGAATAAAATAAAACGAAAGTGGGTAGCCCATGTGTTCTTCTAGACTATCATCTACCTCTATACCAAATTACACCAAAATCCGTTTAGCCGTTTAGGCTACAAACTCTAACAAACGTCCATCCATCTATCCATCTAAACTTTCACATTTTTAACATTAAAATAAAAATAATAATAATAACGTATGAAGTACGATGTATGATTTTTTCATTACTTTTAATTGGTACCTGAAATACTATAATATGTACAGTAATAAATTTTATAAAATTGAAGAAGTAAGAATGAAAAACGTACTTACCAACAAGATTTCAACTTGGATGTAGAACTGGTAAAAGTTTTGTTTACTACAATGTGGCCTAAGTACTTGTTCGATTTCATGTGCTCGAGATTTAAAAGGCAGAAACTTCGCATTGCATTGCGACCGATGTTTGAAAAGTTTCTCACTTGTGCACAGAAGATGTATCTCAAACGAGTTGAACTCTCTTTATGACTTACTAGCTGTTCCCGTGCGACTTCATCCGCATGAAATTATAAGAAATTATTTTATTGTTTACATTTGTCAAATTATCAATCACAAATGTCAAAATGACATGACATGATGACAACCTTGCTTCCTTGATGTTGGCAGCAACTTATGGTCTCTTTCCCACATTAGGATTTTTATCCAAAATATTTACCCCCTAAGTTTAATAGCGAAAAATATATAGCCTAAAGCGTGACGTAAGTGTAGGGCAGTTTATTAAAAAAAGAGTTATTCAAAAATATGCTGTAATTACTAACATCTTAGGCAACAAAGAAGTGTATGTTTACGCCTAATTGTAATAGTATAGATTGAAAACTGATTTAAAAATGAAGGTATAAGTGTTTAGTTTTTAACAAATTAAGAATGATGAGGGTATGAAAATAATAAGATCTTTTTTCAGGTTTTGGAATCTAGTCTTAATTATGAGTTTAAATTCATAACTGACAGATTATGTATTAAAGTAGATAAAATTACGTAATATTGTTAATCTAGTTTTATAAGTAAGTTTTATTCGTTCGTGTTGCCATACGCGTAGGATGAAATATTATTTTATTCAAATAATTTAGGGTATGTAATGGTATTTCCCTCTTCACATTGAGACAATCCAACATATTTCATATTTTAATGTTTCGGTTGTTGGGTCGAAGTTGAAGGAAACAATTATCGTAATTTACGTGCTCGCACCCACAGTGCCCGCGTGACCCATCGGACCCTGCGTCGTCCGGATTGTAATTTTTAAATTTGAATTTTCGTTGTTTTGTTTATTTTCACAGATAAAAATGAACAAGTTCTTTGTAGGATATTTGAAATAGATGGCGCTGCTAACAAATATTTAATTATCGTTAAAGTGATAGTAACAAAAACAAAGAATAGGTTATCTATTTCATAGATTATTGCTTACTTATCAAACTATTATTAGACAACTTATTTAATTGATACTGTCGCTTTTAACTCAGAGCAATACTTCTCGTCAAGACTTAGGATGCGCGCCAAATCTATCCATACTTCTAGTGACATTGACAGCTGTCAGCTAGGGACGTGACGTTTATGCCGATAAACTAGAGTTGCACCAATTCTATAGCACGGTACTAATTTTATTCCTAACACTATGAAAGTGTGTAAAATATTTATCGCTACCCTTATTTGCCTAAAAGAGTTTTTTTATTCAATTTAATTTCGATTAGTCTCAGTTTTTCAATTGAACAAAAAGTCCAACACATTTATAGCAGTGTTCCAAGAACACGTGTTTTTTCTCACGTAACAGTCTGGCCGATTCTAGCTTTACCTGTGGCTTAGGCTATAATTTTCTCTACGACGTTGCAATTACATTTAAGTTGCGTGTTTGTCACATTGTTCGGAAAATAACTTTGCATGCAAGGTATACTAAAGTAAGGATTAAACTGATTTTTATGTTGCATTAAAAGTTTGAAGTAATTCAGTGAAATATTACGTAATTCCTAGATTTTAAAATTAAACTAAAACTAAGGAATTTGTTGAATATTCTAAATTGCATGAAATGTGGTAAGCGCCTTATAATAAATAATAGCAATGCTTTAGAAACGAATGTAACTTCCGTGTTATTTTTTTTTAATTCCGTTAAAATAATAGTAATGCATAAGTTTTAAACATAAGTTTTCTTTATAAATATTGCCGATTAATATAGTCTACAGATTTAAAGACTTTAAAGCATGATTTATTGTAAATTTCATGTTGTATATTCATTAAGCTTGGTGTGAAGATATTAACTATCGGCGTTAATCTATACAAGTATTTAAAGTGATTCATAGTGTTCTAATCGCTAACGTCGGTAATACTCTGTGTGTACATTCATCTGCATAATCTGAATCCATTAGAGTAGAGACAGTTTGCTAAATTGTTGGTAGCGTTGCTTACTTTCCACGTCTTTAGCATACTAAATATTGTGTAGATACTTCAGAGCTACGTTCATTAATTAAAGCTTAATTAATTCCACTTTATTTTGTCATCTTTGTATGTTGGGGAAAACTACTGGTGGGCACAACGAGGTGATCATCCACCTTTGAACATTTGCAACTCGGTCGGAAATAAACGTAACTTGTTGGGCTTTACTCTTATCATTTATTTAGATTTGTAATTCATACTAATACAATCAAGGTCCTTAACAAAATCTTAATATAATTGTAACTAGACAATATAGCAAATTTAAAGGGCTATAATTCTTCGATACATCATTTTTATGTAAGTCTTATAGTTTATGATACGTAAGCAAAGAAAGCAAAAAGACCCTAAATTTCGTCACGCGATTTTGAGCTAAACTATTTAACTACGTCGTAGTCTTTGACTACAAAACTCAAACAAAAAAATGCCAACCCACCTGCTGATACTACCTTTCGGATGAAAGATGAATTATCAAAATCGGTCCATTAGCGGCGGAGTTATACCGTAACACACAGAAAAAAAACCTTCAGACGAATTGAGTACCTTCTTCTTTTGCGAAGCCTTTCAAAAAGGGTAGCTATCCAAGGCTAGCTAGCAAAGGGTTGTTTAGCAAGAACACCTGGCAAAAGGCTATTCAGCAAACTAGCTAGCAAAGGGCCGTTCAGCAAGGCCAGCTAGCAAAGTGTAGCTCACCAAGGCCAGCTAGCAAAGGGCTCTTTAGCAAAGACAACTAGAAAAAGATTGTTCAGCATGCTAGCTAGCACAAGGTTGTTACTCCGACAATGTTTGTAAAATACAATTTTTAACAGAAAAAGTGTTTAAGACGTTTAATTCAAGTAAAAAAGGTATCTGTTAATACTGTGTTAGTTTATTCTGGATTTTATTTTCCACTCAAAGCTAAAATCACTATTTAACCACTTAATACGTTGAAATAACTAACCTAAATAAAAATAAATGCGATGTAAATTAATTATACTGTCATGTAAACGGTTTGGGCGGCATTAGTTAGAGCTCGGGTCGCAATTTGTCTGCGAGTTTGGAGCTGGCTTCCTTCGCGTCGAACGCAGCCTGTCGGTGCTACGCTTTTCATGTTTTGTTTGCCCAAACAATGGAACGTGTTTCGATTTGTTATGTTAAAATATTTTCATGGTTGTTATACCATATGAAAAGATAAGAATTTAAAGGTCATTTGTTCCCATTATAAGACTCAAGCCTAGCCTAATAAAAACAAAACAAAATGCACTAAAAACAGAACAAAATACACCAAAAACAAAATATTCTCAAAAAAACAGTACACTAAAAAGTAACGAAATAATTCCTTGAAAATAGTAAACCTACCTTATTGTAACTGTTATGTCTATATTGTACAATTATTATTACTTTGATGTCGGTGTCAGCCAAGGTATGCAGTGATATTTCTACGTAAGGGTTTCCACATTTTTACCATAACAATTAACAATTGAAAGTATAGTAACAATTAAGTAATGAATCTACATTGACTGACACCGACTTCAAAGTAATAATAATTGTACAATATAGACATAACAGTTACAATAAGGTAGGTTTACTATTTTCAAGGAATTATTTCGTTACTTTTTAGTGTACTGTTTTTTTGAGAATATTTTGTTTTTGGTGTATTTTGTTCTGTTTTTAGTGCATTTTGTTTTGTTTTTAGTGTATTTTGTTTGGAAGTCGGTTTTGTTTTTTTATTAAAAAGTTTATTTATTTCTTGATTTTTAGTGAATCTAAACATTGCAGTATGATAATCACTAGCTTTCAAACAAAGAATGAGTTATCTAAATCGATTATATAAGAAATTAAGTAAAGATCTAATACATCGTTGCGATCATTCACTCATAATTCTGTCCAGCCGCGCGCCGCTGTTGCCCGTGAGTTTTAATATTTTGATAACTTCTAGAATATTGGTCAGAATTACATACTGTAAAAGGCAATTATGATCTACATTTAATACTCTATCGTGAAAACATATTTATTTGGATAAGGATTCATACCAAATAAGAATAAAAGCGTTTTAAATGAAGTCGATTGCATTTATTTGACGGTTTTCGCGAAACAAACGGTTATTGTGCGACAACCTTAAGAGATAGATATATGCTATCGCGGACTTTTATTTAGCTAATTGAATGAGCTACAATTCTTCCATACATCATTTTTATGTAGGTCTTATAGTTTAGGCTACGTAAGTCAAGAAAGAAAACTTTGATACAAGTTGGTATTTTTTTCTGCGACTCGTAATTTGCTAATTATGATATCTCCTAAAGTATTGATCGGAATTATACAGTTCCAAGGGCATTTATAATCTACATTAAATTCTCTTGATGATAGACACATTTATTTGGATAAGGATTCATACCGAACACGAGTAATAGCGTTTAAAGTGGGGTATAGATTTCGAGCGATATTTTTATGATAAAAGTGGTTATTGTGCGACAACCTTAATAGATAGATATATGCTGTCGCGGACTTTTATTTAGCAAATTTAAAGGGCTACAATTCTTCCATACATCGTTTTTATGTAGATCTTATAGTTTAGGCTACGTAAGCAAAGAAAGCAAAAATGACCCGAAATTTCGTCGCGCGATTTTGAGCTAAACTATTTAACTACGTCGTAGTCTTTGACTCCAAAAATCAAACAAAAAAATGGGACCCACCTGCAAGCATTACCTTTCGGATAAAAAATGAATTATCAAAATCGGTCCACTAGCGGCGGAGCTATGCCGTAACACACAAAAAAAAAAAAAAAATAAAAAAAAAAAAAAACATACAGACGAATTGAGTACCTCCTTCTTTTGGGAAGTCGGTCAAAAAAACGAAGACTTAACTATGTTTGAATATCCCTGAAGATATGTGTTTATTGCTCAGTCATGGTTTCCTTTAAAAACGTGAGATAAATGTAGGTATAAAATTTTGATAAGTTTTGGTAAAACAGCGATCGATCACAGAACTTGAAGATAGCAAATGCAATGCTTAACACATTCATTGCTACATACTTGTCATGCAAAACGACAATACATAAAAAAAAAAATCGAAGTAGCATTCAAAGTGTTAACCACTGCGCCCCCGAAATTTCTATTCACATTTCTTGTATGAAATTTGTAGTAAGTCCACTAAAATGAAGACGTCGCTGTGATGGATGGTAGCTTGCTTAGATAATGTTTACCTCATCACGTTGTATTATACAGGGATTTTAGTGTTTACTGGATTAGGAATTGCGCCGCTTTGTATTAAGGCGGACGTATTTTAGGCTCCACAAAAGACGTTCCACGCTTGCTACCAAGATATTATAATTCGTTGCCCGCCTTTTGTAGGTGGCGTTGATTTATTTAACAGAAAATGCTATCTTTTATCTTAGTATTATATTAAAATGTTTTTTTTTTGCTATTATGTCTACATACATTTTCAGTAGCTTTCGCCCACGACTCCGTCCGCTTGGAATTAAAAAAACAAAAGTAAGTAGCCTATGTGTTCTTTTAGACTATCCTCTACATCTATACCAAATTTCGTCGAAATCCGTTCAGCCCGTTAGGCTACAAACTTTAACAAACATCCTTCCATCTAAACTTTCACATTTATAATATACTAGCTTTCGCTCGTGACTCCGTCCGCGTGGTTAATAAAAAAAACAAAACCAAGTAGCCTATATGGTCTTCAAGACTATCCTCTACATCTATGTCATATTTCTTTGAGATCCGTTAGTAGTTTAGGCTACAAACTCTAACAAACATCCATCCATCTAAACTTTCGCATTTATAATGTTAGTATAAAAGTGTGATTAGTATGATAAGAATATTAATAACATTAATGTTTATGTTTAAGTGTAATTAAATATTAAGTGACATCCCTAAGATTTGTCTCAAAATGTTTGATAGTTATTTTTAAATGATTGGCGCAGAAAGGGAATTCGTTGTTAAGGTTTTGAAGCAACTAATCTTCAGATAGATTATTGGGTTTGGCTTTATAGAATAATGGATTTATAGTTTTCTTGCGAGACTATTTTTATTCGCATACTTAGGATTTGTCTTTACAGACGTGTATTATCTTAAATAACTTAAAAGGCTCATACATATTTACTGCTCCCTGAGTGCCTTACATTATGCGTAAAGCCTTAATCTCCTTTAAGCCGTGGTCTCCAGTCAAAGTACACATAAAACACAATAAATTCTCCTTTAAAAGCTCCTTGAGATTTTTTAATATGAGATTTTGTCATATGTTTTATACTTAATAAAATTAGTTCTTGGCAGCAATTTATAATGAAAGAAATGTATAATAAGTAGAGAATGTAAAAATTTGCACATTTTGTAAATAATACAGTAAATATTCGTTAAAAACGGCAGGCTGTTTATTTTAATTTTAGTGCAGTGGTTTAGGGAATATACGTACAAACATTGTTATGAGTTGAGTCGATAACGCGGTCGTTGTACTCCATAACATGTTATATGACAGCGCCCTCATGCGAGAACAGTTTTCAGTTGTTATTGCCCGCATGCGTTGGGATAGTCTTTACTTTTTACTTGTCAACTAAATCTTCGCACGGTGATTTCTTTATGGCTACCGATCATTTTAATTAGTCGATAATCCGGGGACTCTCATGCTGTCATCATCATCATCACCACCTCACTATACGTCCACTGAGGGGCTCGGAGCCTATACTACGATAGGGTGACTAAGTCTTAGTCAACAACGCTGGCTCAGTGCGGGTTGATTGATTTCACAGATATCTTTGAATTTTTTCGCTGTTATGTGCTGGTTTCATCACGATGTTTTCTTAACCGTAAGTACGTCGGGTAAATTATGTACATATGAAATTGGAAATATCTAAAATCATATACATGGCGGCATTCGAACTCAAGACTCGTCATGAAAGTCAAGTGCTCAAACTGCTGATGCACCGACGATCTCTTCTCTTATCTCTCGATCAAATTGTCAACTAATTAGATTGCCCCCTTATTTACGTAGTTTAATATAACGCGGTCGATGCGCACTCGGCAGAAGAAGGCTGTTATTGACAAAGTGCATTAATTAATATGATGAAGGGTATTGTTTGTTAATAGTGTAATTTAATACTGTATCTGACGCGTGAAATTAATGTACCGTCAGTATCTATTATAATGGTAATTAATTAACTAATTAGTAGCTTTTTTGGCAACAGGCTGTTGTTGTTTAGGAGAATTGTAAAATTGTGATAGTTTTTTTGGACAAAAATGTGTGTTTGATTTAGTTAATTTAGTTATATTAATCAATTCGATCTTCAGACTTTTAAGCAGTGTGTTTGTTAGTCTTATTTTTAACCGTTAAAGAAAATATCAGACTCAAGGTCAACAAGGTCAAGGTCATTAAGGGCTGAGTATAACTAAGATTATTACTATGAAAGATAGCGATAAGTGTAAAATAATTTTAACACATCTTTAGATTAAAATCATTCAATCTTTTGAAGCCGATAATTTTTTAACAATGTTTACGGGACAAATTAAATTGTTACCGGAACAAAGAGTTTGTTTAGATTTACACTGGATTGTTTGCAATCTTTTATAAATTTCTTTGTGTAATCTCAGAGCAGACTATCCCATAATTTTCACGTAGAAATGTTGCTACATTTCTTATAGAACTACTCACCCCCTACGGGACATCGGTGGAGGACAAGGAAGGAGCGTTCATCTACATTTTTTAAAACAATGAATTGTATTAAAATTGGTACTCTATGGTCAGTAGAGTTTATTTTCATACTAAAAAAATCGTAGTCTCTTGAAACATTTAGTCTGTGGAGATTTCAAAACAAGGCTTTTGAAAGGTTCTATAAAGTTATTGATCCTTTATTAATATTATCTTTCGTTTAAATCATATGAAAGGCTCATAAAAAATTCCCCGGTTGCTAAGTGCTTATGTAACACGTAAAACTCTAATCCCTGAGGGATGGTATTCGGCTTCGGCTCCGGTGAAAGTACAAACACAATAAATTACACTTTTATGAACTTGAGACCACTGTTTATGACGAGTTAATTTGTTTATTTTGTCCCGTTTATTTAGCTTTTAAAATAATAAAAGGTAACTGATAAATATGACATTTGGGTTAGAATAAAATAACGGTGTTATTATATTTATTATTAAGGGAATAAATTCAATAGTTGTGGTTCGACTGGTCCTTACATTTGAAAAAGATAAGAATTAGCAGGGTTGTGCGCAATACGAGGCATCTTTTCTGGAACTTGGATGTCACGAAAGACAATTATAAACTAAACAAAGTCAAGATGTATTAAATGTGTGGATACAGAAAATTGTCCATTAATCTAAGTGTGGACTTTGGATTACATGTTACTAAATGCTTTATTTAATTTATGCAGTCTATGTAAAATTTCATCTACAACCTGCCCTATACCTACATCTCTATCAACCGTCATATCTGAATTCATTCTCTTCTTAAGCTTATCCTCTCACACCATACATACTTTCTTTTGTTTTCCTCTACCTTTGTAGTCTTTGTAAAATTTATATTATTTTATTTGAAATTTCAAATGAACATAGTTAAAGTGCTGTGACAGTCAGGTTTAGCTGGATTCACAATTGTGCAATCTGCACTAAAGCTGTCGGATTGTGTGCGGTTGTTATAAAGCGCTAGTTGCTAAAATCTTTCTATACGACATTTGTGAGACGTTGAGACACACTAAAACTGAATTGTACGCCTTTTTGTTATTGTTACAAACAAACATACGTTGTCCAATTCTATATGATTGTAATCACATTATCAATCTGGTTTTACTCCTTTTTGAATAGTAAATATAGAGTTTATCAGAAAATAATGAGTTTCTAAAAGAAATAAAGCAGAGCAAAAGTAATAAATGTCGAGATTATTTGAAGAGAAGCTTCAGAAATCATAGGATTTCGATGTTACAACGTTTGGAAAAAAACTAAAAACAAGATTATTAATGAATGTGTGTCAAAAACCTTGAAGTGTATGTAAATATTGAGTTAGACGGCATAATTGTAGGCCGGAGAGTGAATAGTGTTGTTAAACACTCACGTTATCAGATAAGAGATGCCAGTGGAGCTCCCCATTTGCTTGAAACGTAAAGACATTCAACATATCATTTTAAAAACTTGTTGTTCCCCCGCGGCTTCATCCGCATGAAATTATTAAAACTTCATTTTATTGTATACATTTGTAAAATTCTCAATTGCATATATCAAAATTACCGTTACCATAGTAACCTAGCTTCCTTAATGTTGGCAGCTTGTAGTTTATGGTCCTTTTCCCATATGAGAGTTTTTCCTAATTTATTTACCTCTTAAGTTTAATAGCGTAAAAATATATAGCCTGAAGCGTGTCGTAAGTGTAGAGCTTTTTATTAAATAAATAATTATTCATAAATATGCTGTGATTGCTGACATCCTACGCCACGAAGTAGTGTGTGTTTACGCTTTTTTATAATAGTATAGATAACAAGGCGTGAAAATGTTTTAACACGTGTTTTAATAAAAAAGATAAAAAAACTTTCGATGTACTAAATGTGTGTAATTAAATAAAACGACTTCCTTTAGCTAATTAACCGTCCTTTTTGTTAAAAGTAGGAAATACTTTTATCATGAAGGTTGTTTCCACTTTATCTCTTATGGATTCGTAGGTGATCATAACGACTGAATGTCTTATGTTCATTTACAACGATAGTTTAAAAAGTTATACGATGTTACTGTTTAAATTCATTACACTTTAAAGTAAGTTGCCAGTACGACTGAGATTCCGTCCGGAAAAAAAAACAAAAGCAAGTAGCCTATGTGTTCTTCCACATTATCTATTACGTCTATGCCAAATTTCATCGAGATCCATTCAGCCGTTTAGGCTACAAACTCGTAACATCCATTCAAAATTTCGAATGTATCATATTTGTAAAACAGATTTGATACTTTTTTAAACGTTCATAAATATTTTTAATGATATTTATGAATGGCGTAGATTTTATCATACCGTTAATATTATTAAAAGAGTGAAGTCTTAATCAAATATTGTATTTGATTGTTAAAAAATAATTACTCCTTGTCTTGAACGAAATCCATAAACTAACTGAGGGAAAACGAAGTTCACGGATATCATCGTAAAATTTCATAACCGACTTGTATGTTATGCGATTGTGCTCTGAATAATTATCCATTTAATTCATTACTCGAAGGGAAGGGTTTCTGCATCAAAGAGTTTACATATACTATTACATTCCGCGCAGAAACAAAACACCATCGATTGTTTATCAGTTTTTTGTTTACGATTTTCAAAAATGCGTTTGTTTTTTTCAATCTTCATTTGTTACATCGCAGGGAATTTAACCCACTACCAAAGGATTTAAGTAGCAAGGCGTAGCGACTACTCTAAATTGGGAAACCCAACACGAAACACTCCTATAAGATAGTACCTTTCAAAATTGTTTTGACCGTGGAATTCTGCGTTAATACTTAAATTACATAAGCGTAAACAAATGAACATCAAAAGCCCAGGTAGACAAACCACCTAAGTAAACTATCGATTAAAAATCGACTATCGTTCACCGACCTAAGTACAATCGAGGAAATTTGCGGTGTTCAACTGACAGAAAAAATCATCAATATCAAACAGTGGATTGCGCACCCGGCAAGATAAAAATAAAAAGCGTATACCAATAATCAATCTTTTTTCAGACACATTTAAAAATAGCGTCCGTTTCTTCCGATTGGTTATAGTTCCTCATCATTTCAATACGTTAAAAATTTATCTGTTAAGTAGATCACTACTAGATTCCCCGAGTGTACATACGAAACGTGTGTAAACAACATGTGATAATGAACCCAGTATGCGTTGACCCTGCGATAGCGTATCTCCAGTGCAGCAGATGCAATCGGAAATGACTATTGTTGACGCTATCAGCGAAACAGTTGAATAACAGACGGAATTTAAAATGATTTGAAATAATTCGTATTTTAACTAGGTTGTAGTGACCCGAATTGTACAGAATGAAGCCGTGAACTGAATAGATAATTGTACACTGTAAACTAGTTAATTTTGAATTTTGTATCTTAAATATAATTATTTGAAAAGTTATTTAAAAATCTTATTTATTGCTCGCGATTTCGTCTGCGCAAAATTAAAAAAAAATAGCATATGTTACTTACTGACAACGTAGCTTTTCAATGGTGAAAGAATTTTTGAGATCGACCCAGTAGTTTTCGAATTATTTTTTTCTGTATTGACATACAAAAATACAAATCTTACCCCGTTATAATAATACTATAGACTAGCTTTCCCCCGCGACTTTGTCCGTGTCGAATTAACAAAAATACAAAAAACCTAGCCTATGTCACTCAGTGTTAACGTAGCTTTTTAATGGTGAAAGAATTTTTGAAATCGGCTAAGTAGTTTTTGAGTTATTTATTGAAATAGGAAAGATTCGTATTTTTGTGTGTATTGACACACAAAAATACGAATCTTTCCTCTTAATAATATTAGTATATTAGAGTTAGATTAAGAAAAAAATATTTCCTTTATGTCAGTCGTAAAGCAATTGATGTGTGCTGTTTTATTTTAAGGCTTCTGAAAATTCGTAAAACGGAGACATAAAAAATAATCATGTCAACTCAATTTGATAATTATTTTCTTTTACTATACAATGCCTTTGACTGATGTTACGACTTTTGATGGCAAAGAAATCAATCATTGATTGAATTCGTCTTCCCCATTGAAGTGAAGATCGTTTGAACATTGTTCTCGCTTTTAAGTCGAACCTTTTTAAGGAAAATTTTGTTTTCAAAAAGATTTTAGATTTCCAAATGTAACTTTTGTTTTAACAAGAATAAAGTTTTGCTATACCCAAACAAGTTTTGATTAAACTTTGAATTGACCTAACAGGGCGAGACACCTAAAACGTAATGTTCCAGTCTACAATGAAACTAAGTTTCAGCTATAGTTCTGACATTTTACTTAGAGAACGACCAAGCGTTAAGTTAATGGTTATTAAAAATAATACGTTTTATCCACACACTAGTAGTTCCCATGCGACTTTATCTGCATAAAATTATGAAAAGCTTATTTCATTGTTTTCATGTCAAATGTCAAAATGACATGACATGACAAACCTTGACAATCTTGTTTCCTTGATGTTGGCAGCTTATGGTCTCTTTCCCACATTAGGATTTTATCCAAAATATTTACTCCCTAAGTTTAATGGCGTGAATATATATAGCCTAAAGCGTGACGTAAGTGTAGGGCTTTTTATTAAAAAAAGAATTATTAAAAAATATGCTGTGATTGCTGACATCTTAGGCAACAAAGAAGTGTGTGTTTACGCTTTATTATAATAGAATATAGATTATTCGTTTTATTTCATCTATTAGATATTTCATCTGATCCTTGTTAAACTTTAATTACGATCTACAATGTATGCCAGTATGGGTTTATATTTTCCTGTAGTCCTGAGGTGTTTTAGAGAACTGGATTGGAGTAATGTAAAGAGCACGAAGATTTTGATAGACGCCTATATCAATTGCCAAGCAGTTACACGCAAGTATAACTAATCAATTTATAAGGCGCTGTTTACAAGCTGATTATCTTTTTTTATGAACATGGGTTTCTTTGTCAACATTTCCATCACGTTTTTATCAAAAGGACATGTTACTGTTTGTTGTAGGCTTTTTTATTTGCTTATACAGATACAGTAATATTTCGAAAGGTTCAGATAAGATTGGAATGTGTTTTCGAGTCAGATAAAACAAGTTTTTTTTTTTCTAATTTTAAGTTGTAAACTCCAGTAGATTTTTTTTGTTTGATGAATACAAACATATGATTATTGCCTAGTTTAATATTTTAGTCCTTGTTAGAAATACAACGGCCGAATATTGACACGAATCCTAAAAACTTCGCTTCTTCGTTTACAATCTGATACACGTTAAAATGTTAATGGAATAAGGGGTTTAAATATGGCGCGATCTTTTAGTTAGTTATTGCATATTTAAATGTATTTTTTTTGTGACTTAGTTGTCACTGTTTGCCTTTAAAAGGCATTTACAGATTCACCGGGGTGAAGGTGGCCGAGTGCAGATTGCGCTTAGCCTAAATCTCTTTTATGAGTAACTAGACTCGAGGGCTGTTACTTCGTTATTTTTACCGGATTGGGTTTAAATGTCGTTTTAGTATTTGGCCGAGGTTCCATTAATATACGATGAGTGATTGTTGGATGCGATAGTTCTATGTAATTTATAATGAATCTTATATGATGATGGGATCATATACATGCATTTTTTCCCATTATGAAGTGTTCTTGTTTGCAGCACATGTATAAATACATATTCCTTCATAATAAACATTAATGTTATATATTTACCAGTATAAATGTCTTTTATTATGAATCACATGCTTCATACATTCTCATGTTTATTTATGTAATGCCGTTTCTAAGATAAATACGATTTTATGATTTGTTTATTGCAGTAACAACGGTTTTATGTAATGTATATTAGCTTAAGTAATATTGAATATTATTTAGTTACAAATATTGAGCAAGAGACGAGGTTTAAATGGAATACCATATTATGTTGTCTTTTAAACTATGATATTTAATTTGAATTTTTAATGGTTTGTTTCGCTTTGTCTTTCATATGTACAGTCGGATTTTCGAATATTTTTGTTTAATAGTATGTTGCTATGATGATAATTATATTAAAGCAACGCCACAAGTAAAAGTTACCTTCGCATAAAACTGACGACGCATTTAAACTAGTATTTATCATTGTAACAAATTGTTATCACCTCGTTAAAGATTTTGTAACGACATCGTAAATGTAGAGGTTTAAATTTTTTTACAATACATTTTAACGTACTTAATGAACATGTTTTCACAGTCCTGATATCAGTTTTCAGTCTAGCTGTTACACTCACTGTCTTTAAGTGTCTTCCTTGAGTAGATTAAGAGCAGGCACACTTTGGACTAAATTATCTCATAACTGTTCTGCGATTGTCGATTGTTTCGCAGCTAATTCAACTGTTTAGTTGCACAACTAAAAATCGAGTAGTGTCTGCACCATATAAGGTCATAGGAATCAAAGCGCATTTAAAAAGTTGTGCTATTGTTTAGTCAAACTCGCGCTCAAGTGTTAGAATTTTAATTAGAGGCCAGATGCCTAATTGTAGCTCCCGTATCCCTTTCCACTCTTTTCTTAGAGGAAAGGAAAGGGGAAGTGGAATTGATGGAGATGGGACACATAAGAAGGGTAAACACCTATTTTCTGTACGTCCCTCCGATGACCAAAGATAGGGTATGTTTTTCGTCAACATGTTTCAGTAGTGAAAACTGAGGGTCAAACGAATTTACTTGTGAAATTTAATGCAATGTCGAAATACACTTTTTATTTTTAAATATTAAAGAAACTTTAAATGATGATAGATTATAAAAAATCCAATAATGGTAAAACCATTTCAATTTAACTGATAATAAATTATCCAAACTAAAGCTATTATAAGCGAGGTAACGTATTAGAACCAATGTCAAACTAAATGCCTAACAAAATCGTTTAGATATAACGAAGCAATGATAAATGACTAAACTAAATATATTAGATTACTGGCTGTTGCTCGCGACTTCACCCGCGTGAAATAAAAATAATAATAATAGATATAGTCTATGTTAGTCACAGACAAATTACCTTTCTAACGGTGAAAGAATTTTTAAAATTGGCCTAGTAGTTTGTCAGTTATATCAATACATACAAAAATACAAATCTTTCCTCTTTATAATATTAGTTCTGTTCTGTTAGACTAGCTGTTGCTCGCGACTTCACCCGCGTGAAATTATAAAATAATAAAACAAGCCTATGTTACTAACAGATTAATTACCTTTCTAATTGTGAAAGAATTTTTGAAATCGGCCCAGTAGTTTTTACGAGAATTGAAAATATACAAAAATCTAAAAATTCAAATCTTATCTCCTTATAATATTAGTATAAATTAAATTGTGTTAATGTTCCTTAAAATGTATTCGGCATTTTAGTATTTTTTTTCCATTTTTCTTACTATTATTGGTTCTTATCTTTATTAGTTGTAGCTTGCTTTTACGTATGCAACATATAGATAGATATATAAATACCCGTAAATAATATGGTTGCAATTGACATACTTATTCATATGTTATTTATCTATCTTTCACCTACAACTCCGTCCGCGTGGGTATAAAAAAAACAACTATGTGTTCTTCCAGATTATTCTAAAAATTTATAGCAAATTTCATCCAATTATCTATACTATCGCTATTATAGTATTAGTAAGAAGTATGATAGCTGATTTACTCGAACCATTTCATTACTTTTTCATAATTACTTTCATATAAACCAAAGGAATTGTTATCAGTAATTATTATCGTATATTATTAGTAATAGATTTTGAGTGCGGTGATATCGGTTTTTGTAGATGACGTGATCGCCGTACCATATCTTGTACCATATTTGTTGTCAGCGCATAAGTTCGTGACACGGTCCCGTACCGGATGCAATGTACACAAGATGAAGAGAAAGTCTAAATGCACTTAGTCATCAAAAATTTTCGATGTGACGTTTTAAGTAATTTTTTATTGACTTGGGTTAGGTTTGAAGGAGAAGCAGGTTTGAAGAAGAGGAAGTACTACATAACAGACTAAGATAAACGAAACGTTGATGTTTTTTCACTGTAAATTATCTTTTATTTACGATATTTTCTGAATAAGTAGAATTAATATTTAATTAAATCATAGAATAAATACAAATGTAATAGAAATTGTCTATATTCTTTGATAGGAATTTCAAAATTGCGCAGATTTTTTCTAATACGATTTATTTAGGACACACTTTTCCGTAACTTTGAGATGTATTTACAACTTAACTATTTATGAGGCATGATAGCCGCCTTGCGACAAAGTCCCTTGTTAAGATAAATAAATAAAAAAACTTAACTAATTACAATTTTCACTCTCAAATATTTGAGTGACGGCCGAAGCGTGTATCTCAAGTTTTCCACCGCAGAATGCTATCAAAAACGTTTGAACGGAAGGCGAGTGTTGCGCGCATCTCGCTGCCGCTGCCGCATCCCGTTTCGTTCCGTCCTCCAATCGCCTCCGACCTCCGACCAAGAGGACCCCGATGCCTCTGTCCTCCTCAGTCGTACTCTGCGCCTCGCTACGGTCGGACGTGCGCTCGATCTGCGCGTACAACTCGCGAGCTTTCGAATTTTTACCTGTGGATTGTTAGTGACATGTGCTGTTGAATTAGTATTTGAGTGGCACTGGATTGGCGCCGATCACCTGCTCGTCTTGCGAAGTTTCCAGCCAGTATTCAAGGTCGGTGCGCTTTATAGTTTGCGAATAGTGATGTGATCGGATGCATTTGGAATGTCACTTGTCCGGTCCTTATGATGTTCGGTCAGTTAAGGATTGTTTTGTTAGCGGTGTGATTTATTTCTATGCTCTCTCCTGTCCACCGGTTCATTGACATCTCGAACTTGGCACTTGAATATTACTCTGTATGTTTTTCGACCGGTGCGTTGCGTGGGACATATATCTGCGCTCGATTATTGTTTTGGAATGTTATTTAAAGTTTTATGAATATTTTCCGGACGCAATTATTTAATTGTTTAGATTGATGTAACGGATACGCAATGCGGATTAAGTCGTATTTTATATGTGTGTTCGTCATCACAAAATTTTACGTGACTCAGAAGTAAAGGTAAATAGCGACCTCAGTACTTGAATAAAAAATATCGATAACGTATTTTCCAATTAGTTAGTCATCGATGATTAAAAATGATGGTATTATTAATTCAATACATTGAAAATTGTTTTAAGTAAATTTATATTAAAAAAAGCAGGATATATATTTCCATCTACTATAATTAGACATAAACACGTAGTAGATTTCCAACAGCTATGTTTTTTTTTTAATTTCGAACAATAAAGTTAGCATTTAAACAACACTACGATATTTCATAATGTAACAATTAAAATCACCTGTAAACAATGTTTGAAATTGTTATCAAAAAGATTTAGACCGTCTCTGATACCGACTTATCTACGTCCTTAGAAATGATTGTGGAAACGCGATTCACATTTTTACCTTTAGTCGTCATGAATAATTTGATAATAAATAAAATGTGAATTAGAAATGTTACAAAATAACACTTACAACATTAATTTATTTGAAAATATTAGTAAGATATAAAAATATTTATAAGTGGAATGATTTGTTTGAATTAAATACGCTTTGAAAGTACTCGACCAATGTCAAAAATTCTTTCGCCATTAGATTGACGTTATCACCTAGTAATAGGCTATATTTTACTCCTACGGGAAGGGTATGGCTCTGACAGATAGAAATGCGTCGTATATTCTTTGCCATTAAGGCGAAGCGGGGACGGATCGCCTGTCACCGTTAATATTATTATCAAAATGCATTAACTAATTAGGTCATAGTAAATACACATTAAAAAAAGTAATCAGCTAAAGAATTGTTTTGTTAGTTTCTAGCTAATTAAACACTAAATAGGTTCGATGTAGTAAAGTTTTTAATTGAAACTTTAAAATACCAAATGGTCATTAAATGTCAGAGCCTTAATTAAAACAGCACGACAGTTTTTAAATAAAAATAATACTCGCTGTTTTTATTCATGTAATTAATTTATATTATTTTATTAATAAACTAGCTTTCGCCCGCGATTCCGCCCGTCCTGCATAGGCTATTTAAATAACCGTAAAGTTAAAAACACATGTTCTTCCAGACTATCCTCTACATCTGTACCAAGTTTCATCGTAATCCGTTAAGTACAAACTCTAACAAACATTCATCCATCCAAATTTTCGCATTTATAATATTAGTATGAAAAGTATGAAGTATAATTCTTATTGTTGCTTATTTTATTAATTTATTCATTAAAGTAATTTATGACCTTTATTGGAATGGTCATATCTTAGGTGTGAATGGTCAAAAAATATCTAACGGTAATTCTAATATTTTCTAGGCTGTTAGGTGCTAATTTAGTTAGTGAAACGGTTATATGACAGTACTAGCTTTCGCCCGCGACTCCTTTCGCGTGGAATTAAAAAAACTAAAGTGAATAGCCTATGCGTTCTTCCAGACTATCTTCTACATCTGTAAAAATTTCACCGAAATCTGTTCAGCCGTTTAGGCTACAAACTCTAACAAACATCCATCCATCCATCTAAACCTTCGCATTTATAATATTAGTATGATAATATCACCTTTAAATAATAAAGAGTTACGGAATTTCAAAGGCCTACTTGAAGTAAGTTTTTTGTTCTTATTGGTAAAGAAAACAAAAACCCACTGTTTGGAATGCTACCAGATATTGTCGTACTTGATTTGTTCCGGGATTTTCAACTTTATTGATGTGACTTTAATTTTTTAAAGTTAAAATGCTATATAGTCGAGGAATTTAATTTCCTACCACATTGGTGAAATGCAACTTGTTAACCACAAAGAAATTAGGTCAAAAACATATATTACTATATTACTACTTTTACACTCTTACTAATATTATAAATGTATAAGTTTAGGTGGATGGATGTTTGTTAGTGTTTGTAGCCTAAACTGCTAAACAGATCTCGATAAAAATCGGCATGCATGTAAAGGTGAGTCTGGAAGAATATGTTTATTTTTGGTTTTAATTCCTTATTAGTTTTCCATGCTAGTTAGATGCTAGTCCGTAAATAGTAGCGATTATTACAGCTTATTGTTTTATATTCGACCATAAATGGGAATTAAATTAAATTCTTTGACTATGCTTTTACTACACAGAGTTTGTAACATAAGTGAATATAACGTATGTAGTATTTCTAAGTAATATTAAGTATGTGTTAGATGTGTCGGCCTAATGATATTTTGTAATGACTAGACTTATACCGAGGCTTCGCCGAGGTCGACGACATGTCAAGGAGAACGTATCTCTCATTATGATATTTACACACAATGAATTTGCGGGCATTCGACTATTTCCGTTGCGCATTGAAGGTTTTTTTTATTTCTTACGAAAATTGGATACCGTTTTGCGGTAATGCTTATTGGAAATATCCTATCTGGTGTAATGAACCTGAGTATTCAACGCGCACACCTTTGATTACACTATCGTACAACTGTTTGGTCGCGCTTTGATTTCTAAGAGTTTATAAGGATCTGCATAACTACTCGATTTTTAATTGTGCAATTAAACTGTTGAATTGACGGCGAAACAATCGACAATCGCACAACTGTTGTGCGATATTTTAGTCAAAGTTGTGCGCCCGCTCTTATAAGTTAACATTTCTTTAGTAGATTTCCTTTAGGTAAATTCAATGTGCTTTTTTTACTACCGTTTGTTTTTAATATTTACCAGGGATGTGTTTTCCCGTTTTATTAAATTTCCGATAAGTTTATAATTAACTTATGAAGTATGTTATTCTATTGCGATAGCAATGTATTCGTTTATGTGTTGTTTTTAAATTTGTTCTATTATTTTTAAAATAATTGTTTGTGGTGATTCAGTATTTTATCAATAATTATATTATTTATTGCAATGATATTTGATTCTTTTTCTTGTTTTTTTTTGTTTTTTTTTTTAATTAGTCATCCATTTGTCATAACTGTTGTTTAGTTTTCTCGGTGTTTTATTATTTAAACTTTGTCCGTAAACCTAGCTAAATTTGTTTTAGATATGGAATAAATCTATACATAAGCAATTTTCCAGGGAATGTATCCGTGTATACATAAATGATAACTGTCTGAATAAATCTACAACTTTTCCTCGTGTAGCATCGCTTATCCAATCATAAATCTGCAAGGAAAGTTTCGGTTTTATAATGCAATAGTTAGTTAGGTTTATTTTAGAAAGAAAAATTTAATACGTTGAGATAGAATTTATCTTAATAAAATATTCGATACTTGCTGTTGCGCGCTTAATAAAAGAAATATAACCTATGTTACTCACAGATAACTTACCTTCCTAACGGTAAAAGAATTATTTAAATCAGCCCAGTAGTTTTTGAGTTATTTCAATACATACAAAAAGACAAACCTTTCCTCTTTATAATATTAGTATAGATAATGAACATGAGGTACTAGAAAATTAAAATTAAATTTCTAGTTGGAGCAACGTTTGCAAAAGGATTATACAGAATCATTATTTCCACCTATTCAAAGTCAAAATGTAGTCATTTCCACCAGCCACAACAAATAGTCGCACGTTTTCAAAGTTTGCCGACTTGGCGATTAGTGGAAAAGGAGTTTTATTTTCGTATAGCAGACGCTTTTGTTGGATCGTGGAAGTGCATGTGAGCGCTGCGGAAAAAACCACAGTAGCTCATTACGTACGCGGCACACGTGCGCCGCGCTGCAGTGGCCCAAAAACTATTTAAAAGCTTTTGTTTTTACTAAACGCTTGTTTGCCACAAAGTATGAGAAAATTTAAAATCTCCTCGGTGGTCGGGAGGCGAACTTCGATTCGTAAACGAATACCAATTCCGTTGTTTTCCAGGGGTGTTCAACTGTGGTTCAATGATCTCACGTACATTTTTAAATAGTTTTACATTTTTTCACAAAAACAGTCAACGTTTAGTAAATAAGGAGGGAAAATATTAATTGTGTTTTTTGGCTTATTCATAATAAGTATTTGTGAGCGTGTACTCGTACAATTAAATTTGACACATTACTAGTTGAGTTTAATATAGCAAGTCCCTGGGGAATCCCAGTGAAGATTGGTAATTAAAATAACCTGACCAATGATTACCGATTGATTGGTCACCTCTGTTAAATATTTTTAAAGTCATTGCGTAAACGTAATATAAAATTTTACGGCCAGTCATTTTAATGACATCTGAACTTTCGCTTGCAGTGACGTCATTTACGTTTGTGCAGTGAAATTTCGAAGAAGATACTCGATTTTGTAACCGGTTAAAGTATATGACGTTTGCAAAAGTCACGTAAGAATAATGTAATATAAGTTAATTTAATAATTAACAATTAGTGAAAATCAGAGAGGGAAAGAATGAGTCAAAACTTTTAAAGTAGTTCGTTATGTTTTTTTTATGTTCCAAATTTGAATGTAAACTGTCTAATTTTAGATCACCAGCTATAAATAGAATAACGCGTTTTAATATTTGTAAGATGTCATTTCAACCAGGATTTATCCGAGACGGGCAGCTGTGAGATTAAGCTAGTTGTACACGAGGGTAGACCAGTAGGATAGAACTGTACTGCTGTTTGGTTTGGTTAGAACGATAGCAGTACTGTGCTGTCTTACTGCTCTGCTACATTTGCTGCCTGCGTGTAGAATTAGCTTTACTGGATATTAGAGAGGGAGGGGATAGAAATGTTGGCTCGGTCTTAAACAATCCTCGTAAATTCACGGAAAGCCCCCGTCGAGGTGTTTAATTATACAAAGCGATGGATCTTAAGGTTCTCGTTCGTACGCATTCAGGGTAATATCCATTCGGCAAAGTGAAACCTCACGTACACTGTGATTTTCTTAATGTGGACTCAAGAATTAGTTGAGTGTTCCGTAAAAGTGATGTTTTGAAGTTCTTGTGATATCATTTTTACTATCAAATAATTTACGTAAGGAAGACAATTTCACAGAAATTAATGTTGAGTAATAAATGATTATTGTTGAGTTAGTTTAAAGCGTCGGTGGCTCAGTGGTTTAAGCACTTGATTTGTTATCTACAGGTCTTGGGTTCGAATCCCGCCATGTACCAATATGATTTTCGATTATTCGATTTTTCATATGTACCTAACTTACCCGACGTTCTTACGGTGAAGAAAATCATCGTGATGCAACCTGCACATATAAACGGTAAAAAGCAATAATCGTAACTTCTCAACGTTTAACCGTAAACACTTGCAATCTGTCACAGAGGAAAGCACGTCTACTAATCTCAATTTTATGCATGTTATTCGAGCGATGGTTTGTCATAAACACTTTATTGTGATACACGCAGCTTGATAACTGTTAATAGGGTCGTTAGCATTCGCAATTACAGTTCTTTTGTTTTTATAATTATTTTAAAACAAGCTTTCGTCCGTGACCCCGTCCGCGTGGAATAAGAAAAAACAAAAGTTAGTAGTCTATGTGTTCTTTGAGACAATCCTCTACATCTGTACGAAATTACTTCAAAATCCGTTCAGCCGTTTTGGCTACAAACTCTAACAATCATCCATCCATCTAAACTTTCGCATTTATGGTATAGTATTAGTATGATAGTATGATGTGTACTTATCAATTTTTAACGTTTATTTGAATCTTTCGGACAGAAAGGCTTAAGATGGATGGATTTAAGTAATCCATCTCTTCTTTGTGACATGATTAAGGAAGTTACGCCTAAAATATTGAATGATAGATCGGTTTGGAAGACGAAAATCTCTTGTATTATTGGATAGAAATATAGATGCAATGAAAGAAGTTAAGCTTACTTCTGTAATAACAATTCTAAATCTCTATGTAACATCTCAAAGGTAACAATGTAATAAGTGACATATTGTTTTAAAGTCGAGTTACGCGAATCTGGTTGTGACGCAAGTTGTCGTGAAGCGAAAGCAATTATATCCACGGTGGGAACGCTCTTCTGTAGTATTAATGCAAACTTTGTGATCCAGATTAAGACCGTTCTCTGCAAATATGAATTTTGCAATCTTATACAGATTTCTAACATCAACAGAAACTTATCGTTCATTAAAGCATTTATATGTGTTAAGATTTAATTTAACAATGATAAAATAAAACCTTATTAGATATGAATTTGTTGAATGAATACAATTGTTAATAACTAAAAAAAAACATTCAGACGAATTGAGTACCGCCTTCTTTTGGGAAGTCGTTCAAAAATGATTTGTTAGACACTTAGGATGTTTGACATATTTCTTACTAGCTTTCGCCCGCGGCTCCGTCCGCGTGGAATAAAAAAAAATAAAAGTGAGTAGCCTATGTGTTCTACCAGTCTATCCTTTACATCTTTACTAAATTTCATTGAAATCCGTTCAGTCGTTTAAGCTACAAACTCTAATAAACATCCATCTATCCTTCTTGACTTTCTCATTTATAATATTAATATGAAGTATGATAAAATGTTTGAAGTCTGTAAAGCAGTTTATGTTTTTTAAGATGAAAAAATAGTATAGTTTTCTCTGACGTTCATAAGAAACAAACCATCGCGGTTTATTCTCGTCAGTAATTGTCTGCAGTGCTGCTTACATTCTAACCGGAACAAGGATCGTGGGAACATCTGGGATATTCAGTTAGGTTTTTTATATAAAACAGTAGTCGGTGCTGAGAGCGGCCGCGTGGACGTGATTCGATTTGCTCTCTGCGGTCGCTGGCGATGCCATTAACTCGTGTTTCAACAAATTTCCTAGTTCCCGTCCTAATTATTGTGGCGAATTTATTGTTACATGTATGCTCATTGACGGTTAAATGAGCGGTAAAATGCTTTGATGTAATTATACAATTTGATCAATATTCGATTTTACAATCGACATATAGTTTGAACGAGTGTCTAAAAAGGGTCTATGTACTATTATGAAGATTGTAAAACACGGAATGTTAGTAATTGGGCTAGTTTAACTCGGGATTTGACGCAGTTGCATGCGTCGTCTCCGGCGTCAGTCAATAGTAATAAAAATCGCAATCCTAACAAATTTTAAAATATCTGCTTTCTTCTAATTTTATAATTGAATACATTTTAAATCTATCTATACGAATTTATCGGCTTCTTTATCATAAAGTGATAGATTTCTAGGCGGTAAATTGGATCGTGGGTAACCACGTTGAAGTATAGGACCACTTAAGTAACTCAGTCTGCTCCTCGGTGGAATAACTAAGTGCAAGGGCTCCCGAGAAAGGAAACCACGACTTGGCTAGCTGCTGTAAGCGTGATTAGAATCTTTAATAACCCCCAAGAGAATTAACGTGATCAGTATATACGGTTAAATTTTTATTATTAGTTTTGTTATACACTTACCTATTAGAAAAGGTTAATAAACTTTTTAATATTGCAAATGCGATAGTTTATGGACGAATGTTTGTTAGAGTTTGCCTAAACGGCAGAATGGATTTCGATGAAATTTGGTACAGATGTAGAAGACAGTCTGGAAGAACACATAGGCTACTCACTTTTGTTTTGAACTATTTTTTTTAATTCCACGCAGACGGAGTCGCCGGCGAACGCTATTTCTAAATAAAATATATGATGTTATTCCGTGTTCAAAAATTATAATAATGATACGATGACGTCACTGCGTTTAATATGTACACGTGCGTTGTTCCCTCAGTTGAATGTATTTAGTTGTCAAATTGACTAGTTTAAATAAATTGTTATGAATTACAAATTAAGTTCCCTTAGAATGTAATGTGTATAAAAACCGATAGTATTGTTAATTAGTTTACGGTTCTCGCCTAATTATAAGAATGGATCTGTTCTTTAGATACGCCTAAGGTATATAACGGTTGAATTTTACAGTTCAACTGTCAGTAAATAAACGTCTCTAGCTGGCTGTAAATAGGTGTATCGCAGTTTTTTTTACGTGTTTATAGGAGTTATTTTCAAGTCGTATTTGGCATCTAACCACAAAAATACTTTTTAGCATTAAAAACATGGTATTTGTTATCTATTGATACTATTGCAAATATTTTTACTTTAAACTGATCTGCCCTCACTGGACTGGATAGTAATTAAAATACTACTATACTTGTCATCATCAGCATCAACTTGCCCTTATCCCTTACGGAGGGTCGGCACAGTACGTGCTGCTCTTCCGTACAACTCTATCAGCTGTCATATCTGAATACTACTATACTTGTCAGATATGAAAATATATCGAATTGCTCAACATGGACTTTTATAGTAGAAGTCAATACAACAACCGTATCCATTGGTTTTTCGTCAATACCCATGTATTTTTAGTACACCGGAAATGAGGTCGATAACAACTATATTCCTAAACGAGTATTATTAATAAAAAATGTTTTAATGTACCAAACGTGTAGTTTGAAGAATCTAATGACACGTGTACAATTGGCATTTAGTAATGGCGAATTAATTGCTTTTACATTCAATGCGCACTGGTAATGTTCACTTTATAACTGTTACCAAATGTTTGTGAATATGTCCAGTTTACAATTTGACTAGGCACTTTATCGTAGCAAATTCTTACGAGTATAATTGCTTGGTATATTAGAAAACAATTAATTGCAATTAAAACAAAATTCTTCGGGTTTTTACTAAAACTAGTGAGATTGTAAATTGACAAAATTTGCAGATGTTCGGTCACATGTAGGCATTTTCCTCGCAGTTGTAACATTATTTATCGATGGATTAGGCACAGTGTTACGCATGAACGACCCTCGACTTCTTCTAATCAAGTATTTCGAATTTGAATATTAAACACCGAACGAAATTACCTCGTTATTATATATCGAATAAATTAAACGCTTAATTGTGTTGATAAGACGCTATCCTTTTCATTTTCTAGAAAAAAATAAAGATAGCATGTGTTAATGTTACCGTAATATAGTTTCACGGTTAGGTTAAAATGAAGCAATATTGATAATGCGTTATTTAAATATTTGCCTATAATCGTATAGAAGCGGAAAGAGAACTAGTTACTTCTTTTTTCCAAGTTCTTTTATCATGCATTAAAAAAAATTAAAAAAGCTAATCTTAAAAAAAATGGTTTTGCATAGATAATTATATCATTCAGCACGTGCAAGCTGAAAATAATAAATAAAAAACTTTAAAATAAAAAATAAAAACCTTTAAAATCAAAAAAAAATTTGGTCGAAATGAATTACTAGCTTCTGCCCGCGACTCAGTCTGCGTGGAATTAAAAAAACAAAAACAAAAGTGAGTAGCCTATGTGTTTTTCCAGGCTATCCTCTACACCTGTGCCAAATTTCATCAAAATCTGTTCAGACGTTTAAACTACAAACTGTATCAAACATCCATCCATCTAAACGTATTACAATATTAGTAAGATTCGTACTAGTAATTTGATAATGTGATGGTGACTTTTTTAAACCATGAAAGCTATTGAGGTATGATTTTTTCTTTTAAAAATATGAATGCGAATTAAACAAAGGTCACCTTCCTTTGTATTTCGTGGAATCACATCGCGCAGCGGAAGCGCCAACGTAGGGTAAATGCACCAATTGTTGTCCCTCTATTATTGTACATCGGATGTAATCGCGAATACAAGCGAATGCTTCCGATGTGCAAGTCGATTAACATGAGGGTGTTGCGAAAGGGAAATTGCCCTCGTATTATGTTCCACTTGTATATATTATATTTCACAACGTTTTCTATATCTTCATAGTGAAAGTTAGTAATAAGTTGATAATCTAAATATTCATTTGAATTAATTTTGGTTTACAAAGCTGTTAATCGTTGAAGATATAAATAAAATTAAGTTTACTCAAGATATAATAGTCCATTTACCTAAATGTCTTAAATTTATTCTTACCTAACTCTTATTAGTGATTAATAAAACATGATAAAACGCAGAAACAGACTTTAGATGTATTATGTAATATTAGTGAATATGAATTTTAAAAATAATCTATTCATCCAATACAACTTGTCTAACAAGTAATGATAAAAAAATACTTGACTATTGTACTTTATTATTTCGTTGCCGACTCTAGAAAGTTTTTATGTTTATTGAATAAATTATTAACAAGACGTTTTTTTTTTCATTTTAAATTATACAATGTCATCAATCGATGTCTTTTTTTTAAAGAAATAAGTGAATTTGACAAATTTAATTCAAACTTTACTAATATGTGAAAGAATCTATAATTTATCGTCATGATTATCGTAACGTGCAATAATTTGTACGTTGACCCCATGGTTATTGCAGACAAATGGGATAAGTATTTGGTTACCTGAGATTTCTATTACGCCTCTAGTTATCTTGTGTAGTAAATTATTCGTTCTTTTTCAATCTAAAATCTACTTTTGATTTGTCCTTATAACAACAGTTTTGAATTCTCGCTCTGTTCATTATTCAATATATTACTAAATGTTTTGTTTACATTCTATTATCTTTTAAAATCTGTTGTTGGATTCTTCAAAGGTTTCCTAATCTTCTAAAGGTCTTATCTTCTAGGCTATAATTCCTTTTATATTGTTTGTTCTCGAAGTATTTCCAATACTGACTACTTCTATCAAAGTACATACCCGTTATAGTCCCATAAGGACCTGGATCTCCAACTGGCAATTTCGAAATAAAAATTGAAAACTTTGTTGTGTATTTGAAGCTGTGAGCGTGAACGTGAAATGGTAACGCCAAAGCTATTTATATGTAAAGGAAATTTGTAAGCGAATGAAAATACAGAAACTGTTGCAACAAAGATTAAATCAATGAATGTTGATGAGATGAATTCAGTGTACTGTTTTGTTACTGATGTTAACAATGTTGCTTTCGTAAAGGTCGTTTTGTTCAATATTGTGGCTCTCAATTTAATAGAGTAACGATAAATTTGAAACAAAGACATAATTGATAGTCCCATAAAAAAAGCGCAAATTTCTCGTTTTAAAATATTTTTATTACCTCTCGAGTAAATAAATTTTAGTACATTATCGTCATCAAAAATAATTGTTGCTTAGATGGACAAATTCAATCACTTCATGTTTTGTTATTTTACGCATAAAGTGCGAATTTTAAATTTTTAGTATCCAAGAAATAACCTTAAAGTATATATATTCTTGAAGATACAATTAAATTAAGGATATAAGTAAAACAGGATACATCTTACATTTTTGAGTCAGTTTAAATAAAAGTTTGCCTTTTCTCGTACTCGTTACAAGCCGGTCACGTATGTCTTAAATTCCCAAGATTGTTTTAGTTCTCCGTCTTGAAGCGAGCGTCGACGCTTGTTTGTTTCACTTTTGAATCAAACTGTTAAAATATTTTATTTGTCTTCAATAAAATAAAATATATATATCTAATTTCATTACAATTGTCTTTTGAGAATTTTTGATCTAAGTTTCATTAGAACATCATTATTTTTAAGGCAAATTTTAGTTCCAAGGAATGGATTTAACATTACCTTGAGTGTTTTACTTCATTAGGTTCTCTATTAAATGTTGTATGTAGAGGTTTATTTCATAACTCACCAAGCATTATAAAGACGTCTTTAAAGCAATAAACTTGAAAGTAAAGTAATTTTAGAAACAGCGCCGTCGAGCGGGTAGGGTTGTTTGTACTATAGCAGCGTGTATAGATCGACTGTGCCCGATCTCGACATGTACTCAGCGATCGGAATAATTCATGGACTTCGATTCCTGTCTGTCTCCGGTCGAGATTGACCGTTAATTTTAAAACTGGAACTGAAGCTATTCCAAGAATTGATGACCAGTGTCGGTTAGTATTTGCAGCAACTTTCAACATTTTGCTATTATATCCTTTAAAAAATTAAGAAAGATAGACGATGCATGTACTTGTGATGTAGAAATATTTTGTGATTTCAATAGGGAGAATTATCTATGTTCTTTTCAATTCTATAATCATCAGTTATAACTGTTAACGTAAGGTGTTTTAAATAAAATATGCTCATTAACCAGCTCATCAAAAACCTGTTATTACAACGAAATATTTCTAATTGGTTATAACCTACACCTAGCACGATGTTTGTGAACACGGCCCTTTCTAATGGCTGTTAACTGTGAACTTGACCTTTTCCATTTTAATCGATGGTTAAAGTGCTCGTCTACGATTTATGAGTTTTTATTTTTGTGTTCGTTATTTACAAAGTTGTTAGGTTATTTTGTAACTAGACATGGCTTGCTACATTATTTTGTGAAATAAAAGTAAGCAATGCGCTATTCTAAATGTTATTTAGATCTGTCCTATTTAAAAAAAACATCCATTTATTTCCATCGATCCTAAAATTGTCATTGGAAACCTTAGCAAGAGTTTGTTTAGTATCATTCACTACGTATAAATTACTGCTTTTGAAACTAAATATACTACTATTCCAGATGTTTTACTCGAGCCCACTGCAGGCTAGTCATTTGATTCTTTTTCCAGAGTTGTATGTTATTCTTAAAGGATGCGCGAGTATTCATTAGAGAGCACGATTATAATCGACAAAGCATTCGCCGTCTGACAAGAAATGAGCGCTTTGCCAAGACTTGCACTTCCAACTGGTTTCTCGGCCTCTACCACGAAGGCTATCGACCGATGACTATTTTATTTCATTTACTTCTTTTGTACATCTACGTTTATTCGGATATTTCTTGATAATAACTGATTATCGTGTGTGTTCGTGGCTTTGAGTTTTATATCGATATTTTGTTTTTCAAATTACTAATTGATTTAATGTACCGTTTACGGTTTAGTTTTAGATTTTTATCAATGTCCTTGTATTGTACCGTTGTATCAAAGATGATATCTATTTTTGTCATGTTTATTTCCATTAGGTTCATTACCTTTACGTGTTGGTAGAATTGTTTGATGATGTTAATATCTCTTATCATTCTGTACAAATGTTTCATATCGTGTGTAATCAATATGTCCACTGAATTTTAATTTAGTAGTTTGTATTAAATTTTAATGAAATTTATGATCGTTGTATTCGACTCTGTAAATTACGGTGGATAAATTGAACGGCATGTGTTATTTATTATTTACGGTGTCTGGTATACGTTGGGCCAAAAATAGATTTCAATAATAATAGTAATTGCTGGCACACAGTTTTTTCACACAATAACGTACTTGGTGGTTTTGACGTCTAATAAAAATTAACACTTTAGCATACTAAATCGTATTACACTAGTCTTCTTTTCCAAACTCTAGTAAATTAGTTTTAAAGCTTATTGTGTGTATTTTATATTATACTAGCTTTTGACCGAGAATCTGTTGACGTGGAATTAATAAAAACAAAAGAAAGTATCCCATGTCGTCTTCCAGACTATCTTCTACATTTGTACAAAATTTCTTCGAGTTCTGTTTAGCAGTTAGGGTTACAAATCTAACAAACGTACATCCATCTAAACTTTCGCATTTATAATATTAGTAAGATTATTGAGATTAATCTTAGCATGTATTTTTAGTTATTAGTTCGTATTTATTAATATTAGTCGTTTCAAGTTCATAAATTTGTTTAAAATTATTTTATTAATCTAAGAATTGTTTGGCCGTAGCCCATACGGTAGCGAATCCGATCGCTCACGTCATGGTAATGGGTGCGTAGTGATGTGGGACCGATGCGGTGTCACTGGAGGCCATTCGTCGGTCAAGTGTACCTGTTTAACCACATAAGTTTGCGCTACTAACTGCCGGTGATGGCGGTCTCGATTGCCGTGAGAGAGATTGACTGCTGTTACTAATGATACATGATGCATTTCTTTATAATGTGACTTTGAGCCGTGATTCTTTGATTTCTACGAGTTGTATAGATTGCCTATCATTATTGTGATTTTACTAGCTGTTGCTCGCGACTTCATTTTTTTTTAAGGCAAACAAGATAAATTACCTTTCTAAAGGTGGAAGAATTTTTTAAATCGGTCAAATAGTTTTTGAGTTTTTCCGATACATAGAAAAATACAAATCTATCCTCTTATTAATATTAGTATCTGTACCATTGACAGTTTCAATTATTGTAATACAAGATTTAGAATATTTTGACTTGTCTGTTGCCTCTCAATTGCTTTTGTTTTTTGTAATTTACACCGTGCAAGTTGTTTAGATTAAATTAACTAGAATTACAAGTCTCGCAGTCCTTTTAGATCAAAACCAAACGTTTTATCCAAACTGTTAGAGGCATCTTCAAATGATTATTAAGAGTTCAATGACCTTTATTCGCCCATCTGCCTTATACTTTCACGCGGCGGTGATTCCAGCTATGTAAATTTTCTATGAATATGTTTAAGTTTGCTAGCAAAACTCTCTTGTTAATATAGAAATATGCGTGTTCGTGATAAAATAAATGGTTTCTCAATCAGTGATGTAATTTAGGCCTTTAATATAACCACACTTATTCCATTTTTCATGGTAACTGTTTTTGATAAGATTATAGAGTGCTTTATGCTTTGAGTTAATAAGTAGGATCGGAGTGCAACACGTGACGTCATACAAATGGCGATTAGTAGCTTAGAGGAATTTGGATAGGATTTTAATCTAATATTGGGAAATCCTTATCTTGATTTTATTAGGTTAATATTTCTATCGTTTTCTATGTGACTTATTTAATTTTACTAGCCTACAGGCAATCTTTTTTCAAGATTAACAAAAATATTTTTATTGTTTTTAAAAAGTTAAATTCCTCTCTACGTGCTTCTCTTCCTCCGTCAATGAAGGGTAGGCAAACGCATCTGCAATTGCGTATTTATGGGCAGCGGTCGTTTTACATTTCGGTGGATTCAGGTGGCCGTTTGCTCGTTTGCCACCTTATATTAAAAAAAAAAGTTTCCTGAACAGCTTTATACTGTAGTTAAAAAAAAAAATTTCCAATCATAACTTTAGGGCTATCTGAAGATTTTATACTCCGTTTTGCGTAACAGATTTAAAAATGTAATAATAAAAGGAAAATCAATTTCAAAACAAGTTGTAAACGTTTAGTTTAGCGGTTGTATACGGGTGGGTTATCGCAAGCCGGATTGTGGCAACAATAACGTGCTTATCAACACCGACCACCATTACACCGCGTTCGATGCGATTTGACGCGAACTGGACGACGGACTTCTGACGTTTTATCATTGCGATTTAGTCGGACTTTCCTTGTTTTCAATATATTAAGAGTACATACAGTTTTCTGATTATAGGCTCGATGTCTACTAGAACTACATTTTAACTGAACTACAATAGTCTAAGTGTATGAAACACGTTACTTTAAATTGCTAGAAAAGAGGAGTAGTAAAACAAATACTCTGCTTTAGTTCGATTATTTTATTTTTTAAACTAGGCACAGCAAATTGTTGACTACAATTTGATATGCCTAGTTTAAAAAAAATAATTGGAATAAATCGTATTTGTTTTAATACCCATGTAAATGTTATTTACTCTGTTTGGAGCTGAGATCTGCAAACGGACGAAACAAAGATGTGTCCTTGTTAGTTATTGTTGTTTCTTGCGTCCTGTTTTTGTCGACTTTTATTGAAATACCATAGTTCCTGACTAGTAAGCATGTTTATGAGTAGTCATTTCTACGAAAACGACAATTCATTGACCTAAATAAACGTGCGTTTGTACTGCTGTTCCTAACAACAATTCACACGTTTTGTCCCATTGCATTAAAACTAGGCTGTGAAAATGTTTGCCTATCAGTATACTGCATTTTCTTTGGTTTTGCAATAAAATCTGCACAATCGGAACGAAATGTAATTACATCGATAAGCAAAAAGATTCTTTGCGTTTTGTAACATTCGTATATGACAAAATTCAAAGAGATGGATGGATTGCGTGAAAGGTGACATGATCAAGAAGAGAGTGATGACTGAGATGACGGATGATAGAGTTATTTGGAGGACGAAAACACGGTGTGCCTACCTTACAGGAGTAGGATATGGCAGAGGAGATGATGATGTATATGATCATATCCTCTGAAATTTCTATCTCGAATAAAATTCGTTTCATAGTTATATTAGATCAATGGCTTAGAATTTGAACTGAAGTCGATAGAGCCAAACTAGCTGTTCGCGACTTCATCCACGCAATATTAAGATAAAAAAGTAGCCTATAATATTCCCGTCTATGTCAGCTACCCGGAACAAACGCAATTACACGTTTTTTGCGAAATTTGGATTTTTTTTCGTTTGATGTTACAGACACTCCAATTTTATTACATGTATAGGTAGATATAGATATAGGAGATCAATTTAGAAGTATTTCGATCGTCATTACGCAGTAAATATATTATTGATAACGAAATTTTAACAAATATTTAGCATGATTCAATATACTGCAAACTTGCGCTATTTAAATCTAATAAAGTGACAAATTGATTTACTTACATAGAAATAAATGCATCAATTTCCATTTAATTTGTATAGTAAGTTACACTATGAATGACTGAAAATTTTGGAGCAGTAAAATTAGAATAACTTTTCATTACAAAAAAAAAATTTAATCGTGATAATAATGTTTGACACATATTTCGACGAAGTACGTAAAGATGACCCTAGTGCCTTCTTAAAATATTTTTAATTTTAAACTCCTAATGTTCATTCTGCAGTAACTGAGATGCAAATGATATAAACTGTTGTAATTTGAATGCACTAGCAAACTCGAGCGGAGAAGAAATAATTAGAATCTGCTTTAATAGCGGAGTCGTCGCTTTAGCAAAATAAAACTTAATGCGAATGGCTTAATGATCTTATTCCCGTGCAGATCGGACTATAATGCGGCTCTAGGTGAGATATGGTTGCTGTTAGTGGCTCGGGAAATCACGAGAGATTCGAGCGAAGCTGAGGTGACGTAATGAGACAGCAAACTTGAAAACTCTCATTTAATCCGTTAATGTAAACATAAGTAACTACTTAGAGAGATGTCTGTTTGTGCAAATACATTAGGACTGACGTGTAAACACGTGTTATGATGTTAGGGATAAAACTTGATAATTTTTCCACTGAGATTTTTAGTGGTAATGTCTACTGCTGTAATAGAGTCGTTAAAATAATGAAGAGAGTCGCTTAGTAAATTTTGTAACAGAAATCTACTAAGGGAAGTCTAATGTTTTTGTTATAAAATATGGGCATTTAAAAGGATAAGTATTCAATAAGGATGAAAAAAGAGTTGACGATTATTTCAGTCTATTAATTGAATTGTACTCTCAATCGATTTCCAAATTAGGCAATGCCATAACTTGGTACAGCAAATATCGCAGATGTCTCCGAGTACGTCGTTTTGGGACCAATAATTGAAGTCGTAACGTTTGCAGCCCGGGGCCGGGTCCTTCGTTAAAATATTGACCCTGAGAGGCTATTAGTGCCCCATATCTAACGTCGATAAGCCATCTTTAGGACAGTCACGGATATAGTTTTGAGATTATGAGAGTTGTTGCAAATTGTAGAACTTTATTATGAAGTAGCTGATTACTTGGTTACTGAAAGCTTACCAATAAAGTGATGTTTCAAATGTCAAAATACCCAAAGTGTTCTGTTATGGTTGTAGCAATTAAAAAAGGTCTTTGTTAAATTGCAGCTCATACCGTTAATGAAATATTATATTACCTTTAAAGAAATAATTTTTAGTAAAACTTTAAAATAGTCACAGTTTCTATGAAGAGAAAGAATGGTACTGATAGCACCAAAACAGTACTCTTTAGCTAAATTTTTGAAGTCATTAACCTTAACAGTCTTATAAATGTGTCATTGCAAATTATGATGGTCTTTTATATGGTTCGTCGCAACTGTGGATAATAACCGCAAACGTGGAACATTAGCACTAAATAGAACAATAGAGATGTAGGCCGCTTCTAATGCGCAAATGAGGTCCAGGACTTTAGCTAAGAGAACACAGGCAGTAGTAATATGACTGACACAATTGTTACTATGCATGCATATAATTTTACTGCGACCGTTATCTCTACAAGCGTTTAACGCGCTTAATTATCTGTTGAAATTATTGACGCCATTACGATAACAAGTGTGGTAGTGTTGTCGACAGTAGAACACGTGTGCAATGTTATTCCCGTTTATGACAGTTATATTATAATGACAAGTTAGTTTGAATGTTTGTTACTCTATACCCTAAGCTATGCACTAAAGGAACTCGTAACAGTTGCATGTCACACGGCTTTATTAATTGCGTGATTAATCGATTACCTTTGTGATGCTTTTATATGGTATAATTAGACTTTTAAACTTAATATCGATGATTTACATGGTTCATAGGAAATATATGTAGTAGATTGGTAATTCTGAAATGTGAAATTATTACAGAAGATTAAACGTCTCTGATAAGTTCATAGGTGAGGATTGAACAACTGTACAGATTCTCTCGTCGAAAGGACCGGCTGTTGTTTATTGTTTTCGTTCGTCTCATCGATCCGCAGCCATTGTCCTCGTGCGTGTTGTCAAAAGATTGTTTGGAAATAATGAGTCACTTCTATTCATCGCGGATCTTCATTCATTGTAGTCGACCTCATTAATTTTCATGTACCATTACTGAATTGATGCACGCAATAAATTTATCCAATGTTCCATCTTCTGTTCTAATTGTTTTATCTCTGTTTGTGCGTAATATTCCATCGTTTGCTTTAATTTGCTCGTCAATTGTCGTGATGGTATCTCATTTGAACACCTATTCACGAATTCGTCTTTACTATTCGTCGCCAGTACTTCGCAAGCGGGTCAATCTCACAAGTCACGTAGGTATTTCGTATTGTGTTACATTGATGTCTACAATTGATAAATGGATCGCAAATGCTCTCGCATCCCTACTTTGACCCGATTGTGTCTACATTTTATACTGTCGAGGAACTATTATTTGATAGTAATGACTTGGGAATGTTTTTTAACTAATCGTTTAAGCATTGCAGTTGAATGTTTTCTTGAATCAGGTAACTAAATACAGGTCCAATGAAACCTAATAAGTTTCAATTACACTTTCATATCGATATACGTATTATCTATACCTTATCATTATTTAATTTACATGTTTAAACGATATCGTTTCTAAATCTGGTTTGTTATCGCTGCTATCTATAAAATTGTACCGCATATCTTTTTGATATTGGCATAAATCGACAATCGGAGAGGTTATTTTTGTAGACAGTAATTTTAGAAACCGAAATTGTTTTACAATTAATTGGAATTTTAATCGTTCGTATGTTCATAGTGTTGATTGAAATAAATTGACGTGCGAGTGTTGCTTTACGAATAAAAAACGATATGAACCGTTACGGCCTCGGAATATGTAGAATCTTTGGTTTGACCGAGGCGGGTACCGTTGTTACCGCTCGTGCCGTATTGTTCCTGACACGTGCGATGCCAGAATTAGGTATGCCCCTTTGATCTTGTACAGAAATATTGCAAAACGAGCTGCTTTTGTGCCGCTTAATACGCTACAATTATAAACACTTTATTTTATTTACATTTATAAAATTCTCAACTGCAAATGAAAAAATTCAAATGAACAAATGACAACGAAAGCCTTTGATATTGGATAACAATTACCGTTACCATGGTAATATTGCTTCCTTGATATCAGCTTGTAGTTTATGGTCCCTTTCCCACATAAAGGTTTATTCCAATTTATTTACCCCCCTAAGTTTAATAGCATGAAAATATATAGCCTAAAGCGTGTCGTATGTAGCACGACTTTTTTTTAAATAAATAATTGTTTGAAAATATGTTGTAACTGCTGATATCCTACGTCACGTAGTAGTGTGCGTTTACGCTTTATTATATTAGTATAGAAGATAGAGATAGATATAAACTTTAAGGATGCTCGTAGTCTCCAGTGAGCATGTCTGTGTAGTCAGATATCAAATGGATAAACTGTTCTTAAAGACTGCGTGTCCAGTTGTGTCCCTCAAATCGCTAGTATACTAAGTTCACTATTTTTAACGACATTCAATTGTTTTATCACTCGGCAGATGCACCCAATTTTTTCAACACTATGTTATCTTGAAGGGAACGGAAATTTAGACATTTCCTTTAACAACAAAAAGTTAGATAAATTACTAGCTGTGTTTGTATCCGTCATTTTTATAGATTTTTTTTTACTATTTGTAACATGACAACTTGATAAATTGTTTATGAAGACATGAATCGACTTATTGTTGATTCGAGAAACGTATTTTGAACGTAAGCGTCTGTTCTGTCGAGTTATTCAGAAAATACAACTAGTTACGTGTTGGAGAAATATATCGAGTATTTGTTGATATTTGATTCCGCTCGACTGACTTTTGTTGAACAGAAACTATTACTTTTCATACAAGTTTGAAGTTATTTATCATATTACATACTAATATTATAAATGCGAAAGTTTAGATGGATTGATGTTTGTTAGGGATAGTACCGTAAACGGCTGGTGAAATACATATAGTCTACTATAAATTTTATCGATTACGTTACAAAAACAAACTTTGAATGTTCGTAATAGATTCAGATGCTCTGGTATGTGATATTAAATGTAAGTACACTTTTTATAACAAGCAGTGTAACGCAGCTGAGTCGAATTAATCGTGTGTTGTTACTCGTATTATGAATGTCATCAATACTCAAAGTAATCCAATGCCTAAGGCTACGTACAAGGTCGCGCTGTCGACCGCGACGCTAATAAACTAGTCTTGTTATAATTTGGTTCATAATAATTTATTATGGTATCGTTTGGTGGGTGTGATATTTTACTTCAATTACCGAGTCCTTTTATTAATGATCATGGTGGTATCTTTTATTTTTGTACAATAAGTTGGTGGCTACTATCATCTTAACCGTATATTATCTTTATAAAAATTAACAAAAATATTATTTTATACATTATTCATAGAATAATAAAGAAATACTGCTCCGCATACTTCACATACTTTAACGTTCTACTTATAATTAATAAAAAAATGTAAAAGTGAATAATTACTTTTGAAAAGTTATAAAAACGCTTAACTTAATTTGGTATGAAGTTAATGCTTAAATTTCGTTAATGTCATAATCAACTTTACGTGAACGTAATAAAGATAATTTTCGTATAACAATGTAGTTTTATTTATGAGAGTATTCCGTACAAGTGTAGTCTCAACGGAACCGGTACACGCGCTGTCGTGAATGTCAAATTAGTGACTTTTATTAACTCATTTTTAGTGGAAATTAATTGTTATTCGTTGAGCGTATTTACAAATGCAGTGCGAATTGCAAGGTCTGGGTTTTTGTTACGTTTTGTTGACACATCTTCGATGGATGGCCTAGATATTATTGTCGTTAATTATCTATGCATCGTTGAAGGCAAGACATTTAGTGACTAAATTTAAATACTAAACTTACTAATGCTACACTAGCGAACCGACCCGACTTCGCATAGGCAAAAAGCTGATAAAATATGTATATTTACGACATCACAATAAAAACCTCTAAAATTATAAACATTTCTCTACTATATTAAACATTTATTAAACAATAGCTTTCGCTCGCGACTCCGTCCGCATGGAATTTAAAAAAAAACTAAGTATCCTAAGTGTTCTTCCAGACTACTCTGCATGTATGCCAAATTTCATCAAGATCCGTTCAGCCGTTTAGGCTACAAACTCTAACAAACATCCATCCATCTAAACTTTCGCATTTATAATATTAGTAGGATTTTCAAAGTATAGTACTCGTATATGATAGATTATATTTCTGTAGTTTATTTTCAAACAATAGCACAACTAGTGGCACATATTCGGCATTTGCAATTCAGTTACGTCAATTCAAGTGTACAATTAAATCCATTCCAAATAGCATTAACTAATGAATAAAGAATCGCTTCGTTTCTTTTCACACGCGCCGCAACCTGCCGCATTAGGAAACCTGTTAAATGTTTGTACCGTTACCGTTCAGATGGTGACTATGTTGCTTTTATTGAATTAGTATTTACGGTCAATGACTGGAAGTATCGACTTTTTTGTGATGGAAAAGATTGGAATGTCGCCTTTACCGTAAAGTTTCATAACAAAGTTTGAGTCTAAACAATGAATCGAAACAAATATATTTTTTTCATTAAAACATTTGTAATAAAATGTATGTTATTTTCATTCTAATCGTGTTTATGATAATAATTTTTGCATACAATTGAGTAATGCAACGAATAGTTGGGATGCTCTGATTGTGGTTGAACTTTGACTTTGAATGACAAGATCTGACAAGTGACGATTTCTCATCTGTTAAATAAAAATGAATAAGTTCTACAATCTATTGCTTGTGCGTCTTTTTTTTTAATTTTATTAATGTGGCTTGATATCCTTACAAAATTGTTTGGATTTATTTAGTTTAATGTCTATGCGTAGTCCGTTTTTCTATAGTCAAAGTATGAATTATGAATTTACGATAAATACGTTCATTGTGTTACATTCGACCTTTTGTTCGGCAAAATGATTGGCGATGTTACGTAACACGTTCTATTGTTCCCCTTGGGTATATGTTGATACAACTTTTGCTTCACTGAATCGAACTCATTTATGTTATACGATATAATTATTCGGAAGCAATATTCGTGGAACAGTAATCGATTTGTTAATCCGATTTTAAATCGTTTTGATAAACTTATTAAAATTTAATTCCTCCAAAATTAAAAAGGGAAATTTTATTTTAAGTTATCTGTTATTGAATTATGTTTGTTTATGCTGATTACCGTTGACTGTCTACATCTATCTATATATCTATACTATTATAATAAAGCGTAAACACACACCTCTTTGTTGCCTAAGATGTCAGCAATCACAGCACATTTTCGAATAACTCTTTTTTTTAATAAAAAGCCCTACACTTACGTCACGTTTTAGGCTATATATATTTTCACGCCGTTAATCTTAGGGGTAAATATTTTGCATAAAAACCCTAATGTGGGAATGAGACCATAAGTTGTTGCCAACATCATGTCATGTCATTTCGACATTTGCAATTGATAATTTGACAAATGTAAACAAAAAATAAAATTATATAATTTTATGCGGATGAAGTCGCATGGGAACAGCTAGTATAATATAATTGAAGTGTCTGTTTGTAATATCAAAAGTAAAACTCCAGATTTCGGGAAGATGATGTACTTGCGTTGCCGATAAAGAAATCGCATTTAATTTTTTTGTCTGTCTGTCCGTAAGGCAGCTTTATTCCGGGTAATCTTCGAAACGGCTGGGCCGTTTTCGACCCGATTTTCACTTAAGGATAACTGACATAGATGGGCATATCATAGGTTACTTTTTTATGTTAACATTGCGTGGACGAAGTCGTGTCAACAGCTAGTTTTTTTTTTAAATATAACCTTTAAAAAATTCTTGATGACTCTCTAAAATGAAATGTAATGAAAGAAGTTTTAAATCAAATTTGTAAATCATATATTAAACTAATTTACAAAGGATAAAAGATTATAACCGAAAAGGAAAATTAATGGTTTTTTAACTTTAAATATTATGGTGAAATAACAGTAATTTTAATTGTGAGTAACAAGAGGTTTCGTACCTTTTTTATGATTTAAAAAATAAAAAAATGAAACCATTTTATTTTACTTACATTTTTTGTAAAATATCAAACGTCAAATAGAATAATTCTTTATTCTAATACTGCAAATAAAGAGTACAAATTTTTCCACTTCTTCCTTATATGAATACGTCATTCATGGCGGTGAATTTTTCCTTTCTTGGAATCCACAATTGAACAAAGCGAGCTCTTTATTCAACAGTCAGCTTCTTTACCTATGAGGTGACGAGTTACAATTTAGAATAAGCATCTCCTATGAGATAACTAGCTTTCGCCCGCGACTCTTTCCGCGTGGAATAAAAAAAAACAAAAGCTTGTAGCTTTTATGTTCTTCCAGATTATCTTCTACATCTATGCAAAACATTATCTAAACCCCTTCTGTAGTTTAGGCTACAAACGCTAACAAACATCCATCCATCCATCTAAACTTTCGCATTTGTAATATTATGAAGTATGATGTGATAATTCAACACTTTATTTTACTGCTTTCATTGCTTAAATAATTGTATATCCAATTTCAAATTGACACCTAATGGCCGGTTTCCCAGCTACGTTTAATCATTCGTTAGTGTTTTTGGTTCGATAACTTCACGAAATACGTTTCCTAACAACGTAACTTGAGTTTTACTCCGTTGAGATGGTGAGGTTTAGGCTAAGCGCCATCTGCGCTCGGCCACCTCAAGCCCGGTGAATCTGTAAATGCCTCTTCAAGGCAAACAGTGACAAATCACAAAAAAAAATCCGTTGAGATAGGTCATCTGAACATTAAGGAATTACTAATGAAAATATACATGGAGAGTTCAGAAACCCAGCATAAGTAAGCAAAGAGATAAATGTATGACAAATTTCATATATGCGGCATTTACTATTCTACATTTTCATCGCAAAAGTTATCGGTTTTACTGCTAACTAGCAGCTAAATGTCTAGGTTTTAGGTTCGATTTAGTAACATATTTGACGTAATATCTTCGAAATACTATCCCTTATACATTCTCATATCTTTTGTCATTTAAAAATGCTTTGTCGTGTTCTTTAAATGCAAAAGTTAAATTAATACATAGATAAGTGTTGGGAGTTAGAAATCTATAGTAACTAGCAAACCTGCCCATTAAGAGTATACAGGAAATTTTGTGGGTCATCTTGGCATTATATCTGCGCTTTCTACGACCTTTGACAACGGTGACCGACAGTCAATAGGTCACGATGACGGTTTATATTGACAATACTCTGACACGAAAACTGTCTGCGTCTTTTGTTAGTCTGTTATGTTCCACTTGTATGATGAAGAAAGAGGTACATTATTTTAGTTAACAATGGATTTGCCAAATTGATTCTTAATCCAAGCCCTTTAAGACTATTTTTATCTAAATCATTCAACTAGTCGAGTGTAGTATAGAAAAATTCTAACATGATTTTAAATAATACTTTGTAAGCTTCGGTTTTTATCTATATCTATACTAATTAATATAAAGAGGAAAGATCTGTATTTTCGTATGTATTGAAATAACTCACAAACTATTAGACCGATTATAAAAATTCACCATTAAAAAGCTGCGGCATCAATGAGTAACATAGGTTATGTTTTTTTTTAAATTATTTTTATAATATCACAGGAACGAAGTCGCGAGCAACAGCTAGTATCAAATTAGTAGTTGAATTTACAGAGATTTTTTTCTATACGAAGTTAAGCCATTTTTGTGTTTAAGTAAATTGGTGTGTTCGTGTGAAAGAAACTCACCTAGTTTTTCATGACAAAAGCCTAAACCTGTTACGTATTTACATATTGGACCTAAACGAGCGTAATATTAGGGTTAACGTGCCTGACACAGCGGAATACGGCGGTATTTGCTGTATCGTTAGTTTTTGACGCCTACCCTACACTTGACCTACATGAGGTTAGGTAATATTTCCTTTTTTTCTGTTGTTCTTTTGTTTTTGTCACATGTGTGTAAATATTTTTGATGAGTTTGGGGAAAGCAATCTTGATACTATTCTCTTGATAGTTGGAGTATGACAATAGCGTGGAATATGTTTTGCGTAAGTTGCGAGCATTTGTTTCCTACATTTGTTTGTGGATGTTTGTGTACGAAGTCAATATTGCGTGTGACGTTTGTGGTAACTCGGTCGAGTGTCAGTCCCAGTGAAGTATTTTGTGCAATGTAAGCACTTTTACTATTATTATAATTTTGACTTGTGTTTTTCTGTTTGATAGAAAATGAAATAATGAATGTCATGTTAATAATGATGTTGTTTGTTTCAGGTATTTACGTGGTTTTAGTTCATTGAATCAAAGGTAAAAATTAAAAGTTTTTTGTCTATCCAATCAAAATAAAGTTTTCAACAGATGGGAATAATTTTTTGATTCAGCGGTGTGAAGTAATTGTTATTATTAGTAATAATTTTGAGTGCTGGCAACATTTAAAATTTTACTGAATTGGTATTGTATTGTTTTGAGTAACACAATCTAGTAAGCAATGTAGAATTGGGCTGTTTGACTTTCCTTTAGGACAGAAAAAAATACTCTGTAAATGAAGCTAATGGAATGCTAAAAACCAAATGGTTACGATTGACAATATAGTTAGAAGCTTTACGGTATGACGTAAAATTATTCGCTGTATTTCACGAAACAATTAGTTTATAAGCGTTAAATAGTTTGGTCGGAGTGAAATTGAAAGCGCGACTCGAGCGTTTCATAAACAGGATTACCGAATATCGGGACCGTTTAAAATTATTAATTAACATATCACTTGATATATTGTTTTCGGTAATACTATGGTATTATGCTTTTGCATCGAATTAATTGGACGAAGTTTCTAAACCATTTAATAATATCCACCGATAAAATTAATTGTCCTCTTTGTTATTCTCAATGAAAAAAGTAAAGATAACAATATGTACAGTCGTGGAAATCTTCGGTGTTTAAATTACAGAATAATTTCCCTGTTTGCAACAAACTCCGCCTACTTTTATTAATACCCAATAAGATATCAGTTAGTTACGGGAACGACGGGATAAAAATATTAAGAAATTAGCAGCGTACCACTGATTGTTTCGCGTCTTCTCAATGTACAAAATATTTAAATGTAGTTTAACACTACGAGATTCTTTGACTGTACATGTGTTTCTGCAGTTGAAACCCAAAGTAATGTTATGATATATTCACGTCCGTGTTATTATTTTTTTCTCTCCATTCATTGTTTCTTGCACACGCATTCAATCCCTTCCCCTATTTACTGTTCACGGTACTTTTTAAAACAATATTCAAAACACCAATATATCTCATAACATGCATGTTATTTTTGCATCAAGGATTGTTTGTGTGAAGACGTTTTTGGTGGCAGAAAATACAGCAATATTTTTTTGTCTAAGTTACTGAGAATTCCTGCCTCTCTATTTTTGTCATTCTTTAATACATTTTACCAGTAATTGAAACAACTACAAAGGTTGGAATTAACCTTGGAATGACCCTTTGGAATTGACTAATATTAGAAGAGATAAACGATTCCGATTAACGTCTATACTTAGAATTATCTGTTTGCTAAAATTCGTCCTCGTGAACTTGGTTGAAACTTAATTTCTAAATGAATCCCGGATTACTAGCAGACATCGTTATTACGGTCATTAAGCTGTAGCTATTACAAATTCCCACGATGATGTCATTAATGTAATGTCTTTACTCAGACTGATTGTTTTGAATTTAATAGATATTCAATCGATTCAAATAATCTTCAAACATTGCTATAGTATGTGCAAGAAGTGGTATAACAAGTTATGGACAAGGTAAACTGTTCAATGTAATTAAAAAATATAAAACTGGACCGTAGAGTTAAGGAAAATAGTAATTTTGTGCTCACTTTTTGCACGATAACGCGGTGTTTGATGTACTACATAAACTAATGAGCAGTTTACATAGAGGTGATCTCAATAAAACAAGGAAGTGGATAGAAAAAGGCTAATATCTGTTGATCATCATCTTCATCCTTACCTTACTCCCATAGGGTTGCCACAACAGGTTATGGTCCTCTACATAACTCTATTATACGTCATCTCAGTCATCACTCCCTTTTAATCATGTCACTTTTCACGCAATCCATCCATCTCCTTCTAGGTCTACCTCTACCGGTGTATTCTTTCGCAGTCATAACTAATGTTTTTGTAACATGCGATTAATCCCTCCTCATAACATGTCCATACTATGCTAGCGTTTTACTCCTTACCTTCTCCACCACTGGGGCTACTCTTGGTTGATCAATTACTAATAATAAAGAAAAGATACCACAGAAGCAGATCAACTGCTAATAAAACTTTCACATCAAATGAACAAAAGAAAGTAGGAGTACACAAATTTCTAGTTTTCAATTAATTTAGCTGCATTTCGTAATAGAATTATAATCACCAAATGCTATAGCCCGAAACGAAGCAGAACGGCTTTCATCGGTACATTTTATTCGCACTAAAAGAACGAAAGTCTTACTCTTAATATGAATTCCGAATCTTATTGGCATTAAAAGAAACAAGACGCTCAACTGGATAATGTAACATTTTACGTCTCCGAGGCGACGGTTAAAGTCTAAGAGATCCGTTTTTATTATTATATCAATATCACTCAAGTAAAGTGAGGTTTTATACGAGGCTCTTTATAACGTATCATAAAACATCACATCAAACGGAATTCAATCTCCCCTTTACCAGCCCCGATGACACTAATCAAATAAATCTGAACATTTTCTTTATACATGTGTAGCATATTTATTTTATCTTAAATCATTTTTATAGCACAAAATCGAAAAATTGTGGAAGTGACCGTTGCTCTCAATCGTCTAGAAAAGCTAGAATTCTCATAGAGGAATAATCTTCAAGGTTACAGCAAACAATATGGTTGCCCTAATGTAAAGTTTTAACCAATTGGAGCTAACATTTGAATCTCGTTTCACACTTGGCCAATACAGTTGGTCAGTATCGCTCAATAGCTGGACTAACAATCTGACACAGTGCGAACGCTAACTGGTACCAGTGAGTTCAATCAATGACTGGGCATCGCAACTGTCATGACATTTTTAGGTAAGCAAAGGCGTTCATCAAGTTATAATTAATTGAAAATTGTTTCAACTCGAATCTAACGTATAAATAAGTAAATGTATTAAAAGCTACTAATTAAATTTTGTACGTCACGATCGTATGAGAGAATCTAATTAAACCGGGTTTATTGCTACTGTTTTGACTCCATCGGAATGTTAGACGTACTCTTGTCGTAATGAGATTCTGTAAGGAGTAAAGTGATTGACATTTTGCATTAAAATATGATGGTGAACATCATCATCATCCACTTGCCCTTATCCCTTACGGAGGGTCGGCACAGTATGTGCTGCTCTTCCAAACATTTCTATCAGCCGTCATATCTTAATCCACTCCTTTCTTAGGTATATCCTCTTTTTTGACCGACTTCCTGAAAGAAGGAGGTATTCAATTCGTCGATATGTTTTTTTTTTATTTTTTTTATGTGTGTTACGGCATAACTCCGCCGCTAGTGGACCGATTTGGATAATTCTTTTTTTATCCCAAAGGTAATGCTTGCAGGTGGGTCCCATTTTTTTGTTTAATTTTTTACACAACCCATCCATACTTTCTTCGGTCTTCCTCTACCTTTGTAGCCATTCACATGTATTAAAATATTCTTAAAAATCCGATTTCGATAGAATTTATTAGTTTACTTTGGTTATTGTTTTGCTTTGGTTTGGTAAAAGCCGCAACATCTGTTGCCGCTGGACGGTTCAACCAGTGTTTAACCACGACCTTACTAGACAGACACGACGGCATTTTGCGTTTTCTCTGCTTTACGCTTAATTTTCTTTTGTAAATGTTCTTCTGTTAATCTTTTCATTGGATATTTTTTACGAGAAGCAATATTTTTTACTTGCTTGATAGTAAATTGAGTAAAGATTTCTTTATTATGAACTCAGTAATTGCAGCATCTATGTCGCCTTGGTCCTCAACTGAAAAAACATATATCAAAGGAGCCAATGCCTTCGCTTTCAAATACATCTTACAAAAAGAAGTACCAGAGTATAATGAAGATATCTGTAATACGTCAATAAATTAATAGATGAATCTTCAATTTATTTCTAACATTATTCTGATTTTATTTGAATACTAATCTCGTAGTGAAAGGTTTTATGCAACGGCTTGTGTAAGAGTACAGTCGACGTTTGAACCGAAGATGTGTTGGCTCATCTCAACGCATGTGATGACACTTTCTAAACAAACCGTCTGCTTCGCCCGCATTGTTTTATGTACGAAATTACCAATTATACTTTTGGAACATAAAAGTAATAGTAGAAATAAAAATTTGGCCTTTTTATTATAACAATACCGCACTTAAGTTGCTCTTGACTCATTTGTCATTGCAAATATTATTCTCGCGACGTTGTTTAACTTGAACTTGCAATCGTGTTGGCCTTAAATTCTGGCTGCATTGCTGATATTATACTCGTCTCGTTCTATAGTTCTAGCTTGTTGTCTTAAGTTTGTTGGATTAATTAGGCTTGTACTTAGAATAAATGTGTTTACAGGCTCATTGTCAGTAGTGTATTTTTACATACTTCTTATTTACACATTGTGTATTAACAGTGAGATGTCTGCTATAATTGTTAAAAAATTTTCGTTATCTATGGTGTCCTATTAGGATTTTAACTAGCCTTAAGTTTTAAAATAAAAATCGATAGTAATCTAATAACTAATAAATATTACTTTATTTAAAAATCGCCACCTATAAAAAAAGGTTGACTATTTTCATCTATTCGTAACGTGTTATCCAAGTCTGGAAGTTACGAGAGATTGGATCGTTCTTCAAAATCATAGTCTACAAGGTTGACATTACTCACTGACACTCACGAATTATTTGTTATTTTAATATTAATAGCCCCTAAAAGCTTTTGATGTAGCTTCTAATGTTTATTAAGGATTCTACGATAATAAAGCAATTTATTCATAGCTGGATATAATTGAATTAACGTAGGTAGTGCGATGTAGTGAGGTAACTTTGTGCGCGCCCTTTCGTTTACGAATTGAATTAGTAATAATTTATTATTTAGTTTAATCTAATTAAATAGATTTTCTTGCCGATTATCGAACTTTTGTAGTATTAATTTTACTTCCTACTTTTAGAGGGATGGAACTCATGGGTGTTTCTAATAAGATTTACTATTACCGTGTGATATGGAAATATTTATGAAGGTAAAAAAATGCATTATGTACCTATAATAGTGGTTAATGTTAACATCGCCGCTGTTGATTGCAACAGGTTAAGTATCGTCAGCAAGAATCCGTAAACCGACCTCATTGGAGACTGGGGTCTAGAAGGGGAAAGGTCGCATTGCGCTGCCATCTCTGTGAGATACAAATGCGATGACCTTTACCAATATTCAAATGATTTTTGCTTCATCTCATCGTGTTGTATCTTTAGTTGAAAGTTGAAGTAGTAAAATTCATGGTCAATCAATAGATTTGAATGATTGAAAAATTGACTTGATGATATTTAAATACACGTTTGTCCAGAAATCTTACTATTATTATAATTGCGAAAGTTTAGATGGATGTATGGATGGATAGATGGATGGATGGACGGATGGATGGATGGATGTTTGTTAGCGTTTGTAGCCTAAACGGCTAAACGGATTTCCATGAAATTTGGCACAGGTTTAGAGCATAGTCTGGAAGAACACATAGGCTACTTTTTATCCCTGGAATGGTTACGGTTCCCGTGGGATTCATTAATTTAGTTTTTTAATAATTACTCGATCATTCTGCAACGGTTCAACATATCTTATTGAAATTTGGCACAGATATAAAACAAAGTCTGGAGTACACATGGGATAAGCTTCATCCCGAGAATTGTCTGCTTCCCGAGGGATACGTAGCTTTTTGTAATTTATATAGTTTGTATGTTTTCTAATACCACGCAGACGAAGTCGCGGGCAACAGCTCGTCTAACATATTTATCCGCTAGCTGTTGCTCGCGACTTTGTCCGTGTAGTATAAAATAGTAGTAAAACTTAGCCTATGTTATTCACTGATAACGTAGCATTTTAATGGTGAAAGAATTTTTGAATTCGGCCCAGTACTACAGTAGTAATACAAATCTTTCCTCTTTATAATAGTATAGATAAGCATTATCTCCAGCTTTTTTAACAGTGGTAGTGCCCGCTTTAACATCTTAGCACTGCAAGGCCGGCACGCCCGGAGTAATACCACGACCACACAGAAGACAGGCGTGAAATGGAAGCAATTCCGTGTTTCGTCTGATGTGAGTGTGGTGCCGGAGGCCTAATTTAAGTCCCTTTCTCTTTACCACCCTTTTCTTATAAGGAGAGGTTGGGAAGAGGAAGCGGATTCAGGTGGCCGCTTGCTCGTTTGCCACCTTAAGTTATAAAAAAAAAAGCTAAAACCAGCATAAAAAATTCGAAACAAATTCAATGATTGAATGATGATGAGATGAAGAGCTTTCTATTTGTTAAAAGATTTTTTATTATTGACCCCATCTATTTAATTTATTTAAGACTATGTTCAATCTTAGTATAATTCACTGCCAAAAAATTTCTAATAATGTAGATTAAGTTGAAGAAACCGGCGTTGTAAATTAGTGAATCACAACGGATGTGTTGGCTGGCATTTAAAGAAAACAGAGATAATTGGCAAAAAATAACTTACGTACGAGGTCGTGACGGAGCATCCGTCTGTAGGAACATCAGAAATAAAAACGTATTAGGAAGGTCGCTGATGTTTGTGCAAGTTGCTATTTTCTAACTATTTTTACAATAGATAGATTTAGATTTATTAAGTTGCATATTTCGGTCTTTCATCTGCTCAAAAAACATAGTAACTATTATAGTTTCTTGAAGTTTCTATGTTTCTTATACTTTTTAGACCAAAAAGTAATAGAGGTTGAATTAAGTTTGGAATTTTTATGTTAGGTCGACTTAACTTTTTCTATATAACATGAGAAATATAAATTAATTTATGTAAACCTAAACGAGCCATGAATATTATCCTTAGAATATAATAAATAATTGTTTTGTTAACCCCAACTTTCATAAAAATTTTATTGAATGGAAACTCTTATGCTCGGATAACTCTTGTTCCTAGAATAACAGAGAGATTTGGCCGAAATAGCTACAAAATTTGTTGGAGTATTAAAAAAGTTTTAGTGTTTGTTTCGAAACAAAGTTATACGAGTAGGATCTAGTTTTCAGCGAGACGATGTTCTACAACAAATACAAAATAAATACCCACTACTTAATAAATACTAAGTAACTAAAGATATTCTATGTCATATATTAAAAATTGTAAAGAGATATATTTATGTTCTCTGTCCATTAATAAATAAGTTATGGAATTTTGTCGTGTTTGAACATTGGTGTACAACCCTAAATTGGAAAGTTGCTTTGTTTTTTTTTACTTTAAAAATCATCAATAGTTCTGTAAAATTGGGTTTGTGTATTTTAACATTTTTGTACACGAAAGAGAAAGAACGTGAAAAAATATAAACATTTGAAAATAGTAAATATTTTTTCCAGGATAACCTCGAATATAACAATAGGAATGTTCTCGAACGGATAGCGATGTGCAGTACAAAGGTGCTCTCGCCACGGAATAAAAGCGGTAAATCGGGATATACACATAACCGTATCATAGTCGTGCTTCTTGAATATGTAATGAAGTGCATCGAATGACTCGTTTCCAAACCAGTTTAATAACGTAATGTTTTCATATGCGGTTTTAACCTAATAATTTGCCAGAACATACATTTCACGGAATTAATTTTCATAACTTTATTTGCAAATGTGTGTTTTCCTTGATACTAGCCGTTGCTCGCGACTTCGTCCACCTGAAATTAAATTATGTAAAACATAAGCTATGTTACTCAGCGATAACGTTTTAATGGTGAACAATTTTTGAAATCGGCCCAGTAGTTTTGAGTTATTTATACTATTTTATTAAAGCGTAAACACACACTTCTTTGTTGCCTGAGATGTCAGCAATTACAGCATAATTTTGAATAATTCTTTTTTTAATATGAAGCCCTACACTTGCGTCACGCTTTAGGCTATATATTTTCACGCCATTAAACTTAGGGGGTAAATATTTTGGATAAACACTGTTGCGGCTCATAATTAATGCAAATTAATAGGCGGGCGTTGGCAACACTGCCCGCCATATTCGCGACGCGTCGACGCGTCGCATTTCCTTCCTTCTTCGTGTGTGTGTGTGTGAGAAACCGCGGCCGCGGTCTCAAAAGGGAATAAGTGGAAAAAAGGGTAAATTATACATTTTAACAAACACCCTAATGTGGGAAAGAGACCATAAGTTGCTGCCAACATCAAGAAAGAAAGATTGCTAAGGTTTGACATGTCATGTAATTTTGACATTTACTATTGATAATTTGACAAATGTAAACAATAAAATAACATTTTCATAATTTTATGCGGATGATGCCGCGAATTTTCATGCCGCGTGGGAACAGCTAGTTACGTATAAATATGCAAATCGTTCATTTTTATAATATTAGTGTAGATAACCTATGTGTGTATTTTGTGAACGATTTTATTAATTTTTTTATAAATGTTTACAATATTTTTATTTGTTAAATTGTACAATTACAGTCGTTCTTACGAATAGTATTTTCAACTTGGCTTATAATTTATAATGCTTGTATTTTTAATCTTCTATATTTTGAATAAATATTCTTTGTAAATCCAAGTAATAGTACTAAATTCCTATTACTCATAAATCTTACGTCATAATATCGCCTTTGAACGCCTATTATACTTTCAAATTTGAGATTCACCGTCTACTACCATCACTATTCATATGACCTTTAAGAATAACATTTCATAGTTGAAACGAACGTAATATTTGCATCTCGCTAATAAAAAAACCAAAGACTTGGAAAGTTTTTGCTTTCACTAAATAAAATTTATGAGCCTTATCGTGATGTTCTATGATTGTAGATGATTATAATGGATTATGAAATCTGTGATATGTTTGTAACAGAAAAAAAATATGTAAAAAAGCTAGAAAGACGTAAGTTTTTTTATGAGCGAGATTTTGAGTTGACTCCTTAGGTTTAGGACTTTTCCCACCAAATTGTAAATTGTCTGATAACAATCTAACATGTAAAATATGTGATGGAAATATCGGATTTTATTCCCTTATCTGACAGTGACGTCATTTTTAAGCTATCTGATCCTCCATCAGCAAGTAGTGGGACAGGCTCTTAGTTGACGAAAACATCTATTTCCTTTTATTATATAAAAATGATTTGTATAAATATGAAAAACTAGCTTTCACCTGCGACTCTCCACGTGGAAACAAAAACAAAAGTTAGTAGCCTGTGTGATCATCCAGACTATGCTCCACATCTGTGCTAAATTTAATGAAGATCCGTTCAACCGTTTAGGCGGCAAACTCTACATACAACAATCTATCTAAACTTTCGCAATTGTTATTTTAGTAAGAAAAGATAAAATAATGAAAAACGTTTTCAGGTGTTTTTAAATGTTGCTTTTGAAAAGATATAGAAATCGCCCAATTAAGTGTAGTAACTTGGTAATGGGCAGATAAAGGATGATGATGATCATGATGATGATGATGATGATGATGATGATGATGATGATGATGATGATGATGATGATGATGATGATGATGATGCTGATAATGATGATGATAAACTTGGTAGTAACTTTTTAAAATTTCTTACGTTTCCATTAGTGAATTTCTTCTTTTTCGATAAGTATTTTTGAGCTCGTTTTTTTTAAATATCTCTTTGATAAATTGAGTCATCGATTATGTGAAAGTAAAATCAGATATTAACTATGCGCTCACGCGGATATGGAATACCTCTATTGTTCAACTTCCGCACATCATCGTTGTTTATTATTCCTAGTAGAAAACATACTATACAAATCTTGCAAAAAAGTTCCCTTTATCTGAATAGAAAGTTAAACCGATGTTTTGAATTATACGTTTGGATTTAGGTTTTGGAGTAACCTTTATGAAAATATTTTAAAACTAGCTTTCGGCCGCGACTTCGTCCGCGTGGAATTGAAAAAAAAAAAAACAAAAACAAGTTGCCTATGTGTTCTTCCAGACTATGCTCTATCATATATCTGTGCAAAATTTCATTTAGATCCGTTCAGTCGTTTAGGCTACACTCTAACAAACATTCATCCATCCAAACTTTCGCATTTATAATATGAGTAAGATTTAGTTACGAAAATCTCCTAAGAATACTTGTAATTGAAAATAATTTCCCCTATCTATCGGGATGGCCGTTTTCGGGCATAATGTCACTTCCGTATCAATAATACGTCTCTCGGGCGTTTCAATTTAGAATTGATCGTAAGGAGAATGGGGAAGGGAAGATTGATATTTCAGATTTTTTCCCTGAACCGTCCCTCGGAGGCCGCGCAAGTGAGCGATCGCTCCGCCGTGTCCCCGGCTAATGATATCCGAAGCTTATCGGCTCGCCGGTCGCACGTCGCGCCTCATTTTTACGGATTCCTCGGGATTTATGTAAATTTGTTTTGTCAGCGACCTGCCTTGTCACATTTGCGGATTTGATATCGACAATATTTTATAGACGTGGATTTACATGATTTAATTTTATGTCGAGGTAACTAATCCGTTTTATTTCTGTTTTGCGTTATAATCGTTTCAAACAAAGAGCATATCACCTTCTCAAAGGTTTACAACGCAACTGTAGTTCCTCTGGTATGACGTTTGTCTAGGAGCGTTGATGATCCACCTTATTTTTCCCCTACTCTTATAAAAAAAACTACCTCCACAAGCTATAATTTGACATAACCTCGATTATACAAAGCAAGTAATACTCGGAGAAGTTCAAAACTTGTATCTGACATAATCAACGTAACTAATAAATGGAACATCTTATGACTGCACTGGTGATACTAGTCGGCTAGTTTATTTATCGGCAGTACAGGTTTGTACAAGTTTGATACTTGTTATTATTTAGGCAAAACACGCTGTGAAGTGTAATGCACATAAACAGGATATTGCCCCTTCCTACCTCAAGAAAAGGGTGGAAAGGAAAAGGGACTAAAATTAGCTAGTGGCTGGCGTAGAAGGTAAGAAATGAACTTATAGTCTACAGGTCCGGGTTCGATCCTTGCCTAGTGTTATCATATGCATCTACCTGATGCTCTTACGGTGAACGAAACTTGATGATGAGATCTATACATATCTTAGAAGATCATAGATCTATGTGCAGTTAATTCGCTCTTGGCCAGCGTGGTTGACTAAGGTCTTGTCATCCATAACTCTTAACAAAGGTCGGGCTTCAATCCCTAGTCGCGGATGAAAACCAGCTCATTGAATATAACGATATAATTTCGAGAATTACGAACAAAGTATGTATGCTAGCTCAACAATGGCTCTTGTATTGAATGTCCACAGCCGGTTGTGATAACGGGAGTTATGTTATTATATGCAGTGTACTGCTTGACAATGGTGTTGTGTGTAATAAATTTTAAACAAAGAAGGTGTAAGTGACTCATATTAGTATATCCTGGTATGTGATAAGTTAAGATTCTTTGAATCCTAATTTTTATTAATCCTTTGCTTGAGTCTAGCTTCCAAGTTTATGTATGAAGGCAAATTAACACGGTGCATTTTGCCCGTTGCATCCAATTAAACTGGAGCAATCATTGACTAGATACTAGTAGACTAAAAGATAGAAGAAGTTAAGAGAAAGATTATATAAATATTTTAAACCCCGTGACGCTTTGTGGCATTTTCACGACCTTTAAGAATATTTGTTTCATGTTTTGGATTTAATTATGAACGTACTTTGGTATCCAATTACGTAACAGTTAATCGTGCCATAGATAGTCAGAGAATAGCTCGGGACCTGTGCACCCGCACGATCCTACATTATACCTGATACTAGACACGAGATTAGGGCGCTCGCCCAGTGATTGATCGTGCGGTGAATTAGACGGAAGTCTTAGCTCATCCTATTCGACATCAATCGTGTGATCTATGGAGTAATCGTATTCATTCACGTTTTACCAAAAGATGCAGACAATGGTTTTAGAAACTCTTATCTTGTGTTTGTTTTCGTTATGCAATTGTGAATGCTGACAATGTTTTAGTTATAGTTATGTTGTGCTTTGAATCCTCCTGCGATATTTTTGAACTGTTTCACTGATATGTTGTTAGTTTGTCTTAATCAAAATAAAAGAAAACATTCAACCTCTTACTGGAGACTGTACAGAAAACTTACAAATGTTATGTGAATTAAACAGCTATAGTCAATTTTCTGCTCGAATGTACTTGCGTGTTATTTTGTTTGGACCTCAATGATATAATAATGAAAGCGAACGTGACATTTATGTGGGTGACTGTATTTGGTTTTAATAAGGATGGCGGTGTTTGTTGCGATCGCTTTAATGTAGTGTTGTGGCAATTCTAATTCAAGCGGCACATTATCACGGCTAGTGGGCGTGAAGAGATAAACGCATCCCGTGCACGGTTTGTTTAACAAAACGTTTTTTTTTCCAACACTTCGATTGTGATCTTCCTATTTGTATGTAATTCTAAGTAGTGATTATAAACAATAGGTTTTCATGTTTTGTTATTTTGAAAGTGATTTAAATAATCTTATAATTTAATATCTTGATATAATAGTCAGTGCAAATAATTCAAAATGAAATCAGGTAGAGTCTTAAAACCACTTTATTTACACTATTTATAGGTAAATTTTACAGTATCAATTATGGACAGTAAAATTAAAGTTGATCTCGTCAGATACTACTTTTATTCTTCTTGACGATATTAAAATGTCTTTAGTTGAAGTGAAAAATCCATACAAATACTAATAGAACAATCGTTTTTTTTTCTTTCAGGTAATGCCGGAGAAAGGTATTCAAATGATGAAAATTTGCAACGTAAAATAGGAAGGGCCAATAATGAAATTCTTATTCACAGTAGAAAGGCGGAGCCGAGTTAGTAATATGAATACAGACATAAATTACCAGCCTCCGAAATTACGAGGGGATTTGGATAGATTCCAAAATTAAGTCGACCCGTATGCGGCACCTTTGTGCAGTTATCTTTTACATTCCAAAATTAATCTCGGCATTATGATATCCTTTGACTTTAAATGACAGGAACTGTCTAAAGATTGTATTGCATATGCTCATTGCGTTTTTTCTTATTCACTGTAAATGTTGCATTTATACAACGGTGGTTTTTGCTAAGTCCGTTCCTAAAAATTCAAAGATATTATCTAAGAATTTAATTTAACTATTGTTTGTACTTCAAAGCTTTGTAGATTGAATGCGTTTCTATTCTCTGATTCAGATCTGAAGATGTGTGAATTAGGTGTGCAATATTATATTGCTTTATGTAATCCTGATATTAATTTGTACCGTCTAAAGCTATTGAAATTGCAATCAGTTGCAACTATTCATCTACTAAGTATATTCATGTACGAGAATTGATGCATTATTGTCTTCACACGTTTGAATCTTACATTCATCACTTTTGATTGCTTTTAAAGTTACTTACGGCTGTATACATAGATATTTAAATATATAACAGCGCCTTAAATAATAAGGCCACGGATAAACTACAATTTCTATTAAAATTTAGACTTTTGTCATATTGTAAGCGCTTACGCAACCCATTCGAGTTTCGTTTCAGTTTTGGGATTCACAGTTTATTTTCTTTTTCTCCTTTAACTATTTTTAGCAAATTTATGTACTAAATAGATCCTTCTATTACGTAGTTTCTATAGAACAGCACTTCTAGGTAGTGTTTAATTATTGTGCAAAACATTTAACGATCTGTCTTACACGTAAATGATGTTCCGCAGTTTTGCCATTTAGTAATGTTTATAAAAAATAGCTTGCTATTTCTATTAAATTGTAATTTGGATAGACAGAATTTTTAATTCCATTTACATCCATAACATTTATTTTTAACTTTAACAATTGAAGTAAAAGCAATTACATGTATATAAATTTGGTTTTAAACGGCTGTAACGTTTCCCCGAGGCGTTTGGCGAGCGACCAATAACGCGCCTGTCGAGCGCACATGCCATAATAATGTCGTTGGGCAAGGAATGCCCGCTCGGTGCAATCAATATGTACCCATTAACGCCCGCTCTGCGATCCTAATCACCATTCTACCGATACAAAACGTTTGTAATATTTAAATGAGGATTATTAAAATGGAAATTCATTATCAAGGATTTTTTCTCATTCGTCAATCATCTTATAGTCAATTGCGCCTTTCGGTCGCGTTATATATTATAGCAACACTCATTGTTCACTAACACATATTTAAAAGACCGTTTAATTATTGAACTATTCTAAGTGATATTAACGTATGACTTATAACCTTTTCTTTTCTTAATTTATTGATTGTTTTTTTTTAATATAAGGTGGCAAACGAGCAGGCGACCACCTGAATCCGCCGAAATTGTGAAGCTCATAGACATCCGGAATTGCAAATGCGTTGCCTACCCTAAATTGACAGAAGAGGAGACGCACATAAACATAATATTTCCCCTTCCTGTGCGTCTCCTTCGCTGTCGAATTCACTTTTCGTTCCTCTCCTTCCTCTTAAATAAGGTGGAAAGGTAAAGAGACTAAAATTGTTGAAGAATTAGTCCCTGCAGACTACAGACTTTTTATCGGTTCAAAGTTTGATCTGGTCAGGCTCTTAAGCAATAATGACAAAAACAAAGCACATAAATGCTTACCATATACTATTTAACGTCTGACTTAACTATCGGCTGATGAAACGACTAGTGTGTAGGATATCTTAGGTGTCATTTGATTTCACCTCTTTACTTCTTACTTGTAAATAGATGGCCTGATTTATTTGTTTTGAAATCAATTAAACATGTGACAACATCAAGTAATCTTGTTATAATGATTGTAATCATAGCGTATGATAAACGATGGGTATATAATAAGATAAGCAATGTTTCGCGCGAGCACTCTCCCACGACGTATTGTAATGCCTTATGTAATGCATTATACGTGTTGGTTTTTTAGTTCTGTGTTAATCTTTAACCCGAATGTCGCAAACGAACCCAATTACTTCAGCGATGTCTTACATATTTTAATATGTTATCTAATATTGCAGCTGGTCGTGTGGAAAATTTTTGTTTTTATAATACTGTTAGTCTGTCAATCTTGATTGTATACGTTTAAAATAGGATTGCTGCAAATTACGACTAAAGAAGTAAAATTCATCTCCCTTTCCTTATTCTACTCCCGTAGAATCGGCACACCGGCTTTTCGTCCTCCAAATAATTTTCATCGGTCATCTCAGTCATCTCTCCCTTTTTGATACCTCTTTTCACGCAATCTATTCATCTCTTTCTAGGTCTACCTCTACTGGTGTACTTCCATACTCATAACAAACGTCCTTATTACATGTAGTTTATCCCTAAAATACAATTTTTACAGTTATTTCATTCAGAACAAATAAGTAAACTAAACTTTTATAGCGTTACTATACTTGTACGTTTGTATCACACTGCAATAGTGGACTGGTGCCGTCTCAATTGTCCAAAGTAGACGTGACAATTATTTGGGTTACTTGAATAATTTGATATACAAAGTCGTAAGTTACGGATTCTTCGATAGTTTGGTAGTTTACCGTTAGTTTTAGTGTGTCAAGGGAAATATACGGTCTTTCAAAATTGGACGATAACGTGTTTGAAACCAACATAAATGCTAATTTTATTGTAAATCAAATTTATTAAAAATATTGAAGATGTAATTTAGCATTTGAAAAAGATGACATCATTTATGATAAACGAATTAGACGCCATTTGTATTTAATATACGCATTTAAGCTTGAATTTATGAAAATAGACAATTATTTTATTATAGTGCCAATATCGTATTTTATCACTTATATCTTAACTTGTATATTGCGATTCAATATTTCAAGCGGCTCGCAATTAGGTTGTAAGATAGGTAGATATATGGAGGACATTGGGAAAGGAAAGCGTGCAAACGTGTATGCCACTCTTCCACATATAACTCCTTCAATATGGAACATTTGATTCCTTGCAACGGCATACTGCGATATTTCGAACTGCCGTAAAGTTTTAATTGAATTATACAAGAAAGGTAGTTGATTTTACTTACTACTTTACTTTAAGTTATCAATAATAATGGATGGCCTATTAATGATTATTAAAATACCTAAGCAATTGCCACGAATACAAAATGTTAAGTAAATGTTAATTTTATTTTTAAATTTGGAGTTAATATCGGGTACAACATTTTATATGTTTATCACAAGTCACAGGGTAATAATTACAGTGATAACATCCGTTATGTACACATAATGTACGTAGTAAACTTGCGATATCTCCTTAAGTGTTGTTCATGTAACTTTGGAACAACATTAAGTCAAAGCCGAGTCGCGTTCGATGTTGGTTCGACCTCAAACAGTAAACCTTGTTAGTTTTGAAACTCATATATGTCAGCGAAGATGTTACGCCTTACATTGATATTGTGCTCTATTGCGTTGGTTTTCACTTCACGGTAACGCTAATTAAATGCTTGTGTGATCTTTGAGGTTGTAATTTGAGGGTAAACTTTTGTATGACAGTTTTGATATGTAATTATATATACGATTTATAACTAAAGACTGTAGAGAAAATGTTTACTATAGTGATTGATAGCAAACGAGTAAGCGGTGGAATGTAATTCGCCAAAAATTGTCGTTGCCGTAATAAAAGTAACCGTTGCTCTTATGGCCGGTTTCCTAGCGATCATTAACCATTCATTTGTGATTTTGGGTAGATAACTTCATCAAATGGGTTTCCAAACTATGTAACTTAAGTTTTATTTCGTTGGAACTTATGTATGTAGTTCAACCTAACACTAACTAATCATTAAAGATAAAGATAAAATAAATGGAAAATTCAGCAACCCAGCCTTCCTTTAATCGATCGAGGAAAAGACGCCCATAAAAAGAATATTTTCCATTTCTGTACATCTCTTATAAAACGCATACGAGATGTTATAAATCGCTCTACTATTTGTGCCTACAATCAATAGTCGTTTAATTTATATTTATATACCTGGTTAGATAAATACTAATTTGACGTTAACCTACTTTGACGACACGTCAGTTGACGTGTGTTATCTCGACGTTACAACATTGTATATTAAACATCATGAATGAGTAAATACGTACGAACGGATCGCGTGCAACTCAAACGTCACGTTAATGCCCATTTACATTCATGACGGTGACGCGCAATACGACATAATCTACCCATCGAATGGATATCTAATATACCCATAGATATATCTGCCCAATTTAAAAAACGACGTCTTGTCGATCAAAATCGACGGCGGAAAATTCGTATGTCGCCCTATTCGGGACGTGACTTAAGACATTCCGGGAGTAACTTCATCTGTACGTTTACATTACGTGAGCGCTGGAGACTGTTTTCGTTATTCGAAGGCATTCCGTAAATAGAACGATGTACAATATAAACAATTTCCAATATTGGTCCTGCGACGCCTACGGGGCCATTCTTATAAATATATTTCAATTTGTTTTCTTTTTTACTTTAGAGAGAATAGCTTTTGTTTTGTTACAAAAGCTGTGTAGGCAAATTGTTATTCAAGATTCGATTCCGCATAATTTTAGAATATTTTTCTGTTGATTAATTTTGCGTTACAAATTCATTTTTAAAATATAAAGAATACCAAAGTATACGATGCATCGTAAATAGATTCGTTAAACACTTGTTTAGAGTTGAATTAACCATTACCACATACTCACAATCACTTTAATTCCTCTAATCCATTAATGTGTTGCTTTTTACATAAGTATTTCGATAAAAATACTTTCCGCTCGACGCAAATGTTTCGAGATGTAAAGGGCCGCACATCTTCAATAAACTATCGCACAACTGTAATACGATTGTCGATTGTTTCCCAGCATTTTTAAATATTTAGTTGCACAACTAAGAATCGAGTAGTGTGCGCACTTCCATATAAGCTAATAGGTATCAAAGTGAGACTACACAGTTGTGTCATAGATTAATCAAAGAAGTGCTAGCGTTCTAATAGTACATTCCTATTTAGTGTTAGCTTATATATATAAGACAGAAAAATCTACGCACGTCATGGGGCCCGCCGTCTACAACCGCCTGCCGGACCACGTCACAGCGGCTACCAGCCTCGCGTCATTTAAAAATAAACTTAGGTCATGGCTTATACAAAAAGCCTTCTATGGTTTCGAAGAATTTTTGCTTCCATGATTGTTTTATGTACCCAATTCTTATTCAGTCACTTTTAATATATGTAAAGTTTTTTATTTTTTTTTTAAAAAAAGTTATGACTTGTAATTCGATTACCAATAAAATATTTGTATTTGTATTTGTATTTTCATATTTAAGGTACTATGTCTTTGTATGACTACATAATCGCTACGAGTTTCAGTTTCTCATATAATCTTAATCTTTTTTTGGATAGATGTTTGTTACCAATTTATATTTTACACACATTTCAAATAGTTGAAATGTTGAACCAAAATAGATTGACTTGTTACATGAAAAATCGTGTTGTAACAGAAAACGCGCACTGAGCTGTATTCCGACTTCAAATGGAGTTATCAAAAATAGGATTAGGTACCGGTCAGCCGCGGCCACGGCTGTATGGAGTGGACACGAGCGCTGTTCCCTAACCGAATTGCGACGTCTACCTGAAAATGTGCAGTCGGAATTTTAGAGTAGATACGCGTCGACGAAATTACGTGACAGCGTTTAGTACAATTTTTATTTTATCTACGGAAATGTCGATCCGACTACTATTTTTATTTTGTTTTCATTTATATTAGTTTTACGCACTTCGTTTGTTAAAAAAGGTAAAGAAGATGTAACCATATGTGTGTTTTTAAAAAAGAAATTAATTTGTAGCTTTAATTTCGAAATTATACTCGAATATTCGAATGTTTTTTACTAAAAGGAATTATTATGTACAGATTTGTATAGTACGATGCAAACTTATAGCCATGGTTGTGTGTCCTACGATAAAACAACATCGATAATCCTCAAAAGCTACAGATGTGACCGAAATCTAGTTAGATTGTGAACGTGCGGTCGTAAAGTCGGTGTCATCTCAGTTGCTGACTATAGCCGGTTCTAGTCGGTATCAGCCGGTTTTAGCCGGTTTCATCCGGTATACCCGACACCTATATACCACCCGTTATCTGTTTAGCATAATGGCTGCGGCAATATTGGACCACGATACGATTTTTATTCGTCCGTTTCACGTTCGGTTACGGACCTCGTCTTATTTGTTGCTTATCGATCTTGCGAACCCCAATACGGTTTAAAACGTAGCTGTTTTACATTAAATGTTTATTTCTTCTTTGATGATCAAAGTAAAGTATCGTTTTAGCGACTGTTTTTGTCCTTTTTAAGTTTTTAGACATGCTTTTAGGTTTTTATCTCGATTTTGGATTATTAAATCCAAAATTCAGTACATTAGTACATTAGTACGATTTCGTTCCAGCGTGTGTATTCAACTAGATCTAAATTGTGTTAAAATTATAATATAATACTCATGTATACTTTAAGGGTTAATATAATTTAAAAAAGTGAGGGCCTATCCCACCACTGGCTAATTGAGAGCCCTAAATCTTATAATTAGACTTGTATACGCAACAGTTATACTAGTTTTCAGCGATTTTATCAATTTCTTCCTCACCCTACTTCCGTAGGGTCAGTGATTTCATATTACTCTGTAATGTTTACATATATTTACATATTTATGTTATTTGTAGAGGTCTTCATTCAGTCGTAATGGAATGTCAGAGCATTAATACGAACTGAGGTACGCATTACGGGGACTCCAAAGGGATTAAACCCGTTGTCCCAGTCGTCTGTGAATATTTGTATTCAAAGTATGATTTTGCGCGGGATCCGTTTCATAAGGGACTCCATTTTGTAGGCTTTACGATTCCACCCGGCCATGACATTAATATTTCAATAGTTCAAACTCATATTATTTGCTAGGTTATTAACTTATCTTGAATAAACATACTTTATAAAACATGAATTGAGAAATATGCAATCGATGTAACTAATGTGTCAAATTATCAATTGCAAATGTCAAAATGACATGACATTATGACAAACCATGGCAATCTTGCTTCCTTGATGTTGGCAGGAACTTATGGTCTCTTTCCCACATTAGGGTTTTCATCCAAAATATTAACACCCTAAGTTTAATGTCGCGAAATATATAGCCTAAAGCGTGACGTAAGTGTAGGGCTTTTTATTAAAAAAAAGAACTATTCAAAAACATCCTGTAATTGCTGACATTTTAGGCAACAAAGAAGTGTGTGTTTACGCTTTATTATAATAGTATAGATCTAAAATAAAATCGTTACCATTTATGTATACGCTTAGAAGAAAAAAGAATAAAATTACCATCGAAGCCAACATCGAATAATCTATTTAAACGGAAGCTCCATCGAACAGGTTACTTTTCCAATCGCCCATAATCATAATAAGGTTTCCCGTAAAATTCCTTTGATAGCGTCGTTCAAACTTTCCTTACGATATGAACTCACTTGTTCCTATTTTATTTTATGAGACGCATCGAATTCCATCGGATCACCGTAACATTTAGGCTTGCAACACAGCCTCAAAAGCTAGCAAGCAGCAAAGCAAAGCGTAAATTGTGCGTTATAAAAATGTTAATAATCAGTTTATATTTTAATGTTTGAACCTGCTGATTGGTTCACTAGAACGAATTAATACGGTCGTAGTAGATTCACGTCAAAATTTTATTCGCTTTAATTTCGCTTCGCTTTTGTGGCAGTGTACTAGTGTCCTTAGCCATTAGGAGTTTAGTAGGTAATCATATAGTAACGCGTCTGTAATGGATGGCTATAAATGTTTATATCTTCGTATGGATGTATTCTGTAAGTGCCAATTTTTATTTCACTTGTTTCTCGTAAATGTAAAAGTATTCCGCATAAATTGGTTGAAGTTCAGCTAATGTGCTTCTATAATAAATTTACCTCGAGTTTTATGATGTCGGGTTTTGTTCCCTTATCTGACAGTGACGTCATTATTAAGCTATCTGAGTCAATCAGCCAGTGGTGGGGCAGGCCTTTAAGATTTTTGAATTCATCTTAAAAATGTTGTCTTGTAATGGTGATATGTAGGAACGTAGATTACTATAACTAACGAAAGTACAAGAAATTTAAACGACTTAATAATTTTGAACTCCTACTCTTGTACTGGAGAATATAAAAATCTAATTTCTTTGAGAACAGTAGGATGCTCGAAACCAAGCAGATAAACAGAACTATTCAATAACATTTTCGAGGTTCATCATTTTTTTTTTTTTTGTTAAAACGAGTGTGGCAGTTAACACGTGTAATATTGCCCACGTTCTATTTGGTGACACTTATTTACACTTTCCTCAAACACTTGACAGGTTTCATTGTTTTTACCCGGCCAATACGAGTTATACGCGGCCACGTATTTTTTTATTTACGTAGAGAAAATGTTTATCTGATTAATATCTCAATCAAACGTTCTTTCAATTTGTATTAAAAGATTGTATTTATGTTTGAGTAGACATTTTCGTTATAGTCACTTAATGCCTCAGTGTATTTTATTTGTCAAGGAAAGAAAATGGGATAGGCGTTCAATTTGACGCTCAAGTAGCTTGTAGTTCCAATACGAGCTTTGGAAGAAGATTAATGTACTTTATTATTGTTTAATATTACTTTGAGAAAAGCATTTCTACTAAGGTATATTGTCTTAAGTATTCCGATGGACTGTTCAGTCTATCGATTCCATACAATCGTTTGATCCAATGGGAAAAAACGTCAATGGTCGATCGGTCAAATGGGAAACACTCATCTCGTTTTACATTTAGACACAAAAACATTTATTACGAATCTCAGAGTGTATTTTCAAAATTGGAAATTTCGTAGTACTTGTTTTGTTACGTAATTAATCATTTAAAAATAGCCTTATTAAGCTTATTATTAATATTATAAATGCGAAAATTAAGTTGGATGGATGGATGTTTGTTAGAGTTTTTAGCCTAAACGGCTGAACGGATCTCGAAGAAATTTGTCATGAATGTAGAGGATAGTCTAGAAGAACACATAGGCTACTTTTTATTTTTTTAATCCGCGCGGACGGAGTCGCAGGCGAAAGCTAGTGTTTAATAATCTATTGATGTTATTTACTCCCTGTCACTTATTCGATGGTTTGTATAAATTCAAACGTAAGTAAATCTATTTACTAATTACGCAGTAAATAATAACAAATGTATTGAACCGTTTGAATGTGGTGTCCCACTTCTAATTTAATTTGCGGTTTGTGTTACGTACATAATTTGCTTGCGTATGTCTATAATCTCAAAACGAGATTAGCTCAGTAAATCCCCTTGGGGTAAGATTTTGCAGGCTTTCATACTAATTTAATCGTACGGCATTTGAATTTATTTTAATTACACATATAAGAACTTACTCGTGTGGAAATTTGATATCTTTTCATAGTCTTTTGTTTTCCTCGTATAATTTTCTATTCATTGCATTATTATGGAGATTCATAAATAAAATTTTCTATTCAATGAAAATTATGCTTCATTTCTAAAAGCTTTTGTTCATTTTTGTATTAAATTTTGCTGTTACTATTAGACTGTTTTAAGAGCATGGTTAAATTTTAATATAAAACCTTCCTTTTATTTCGCGGTCATGGATAAGACAAAATTTTAAGTTTAGTTGCCAAATTGGATATTTATAAATCAATTATCTAAGTTGATATTTATTAGATGCTGTTATACTTCATACCATCATGCTAATATTATTAAATGTGAAAGTTTAGATGGATGGATGTTTGTTAGAGTTTGTAGCCTAAATGGCTGAACGGATTTCGATTAAACTTGGTAATAATGTAGAGGATAATATGGAAGAACACATATGCTACTCACTTTTGTTTTTTTTTAATTCCACGCGGACAGAGTCGTGGTCAAAAGCTAGTCAACGATAATTTCTCTTTGTCGTAAGCTTAATGCATTCTCATTTTATGTAGAACATTACCCACTAATGTATCCATTCATAAATAATTCGCGTAGTAACATGCGCCTGTTTGATTTACGTCGCTACCAGTTTACTTAACACAATATTCCGTTTTCGTGAGCGTACTCAAGAAAATGAGATTTCCTATAGCCCGAGCAACCGAGGAACTCTTACGTCTAGTTAGGATCTTAAAGATAGAAAATAGCTTGAATTGTTACTAGCAGTATCTTGTACATCAAAGAGGACTTTAAAAGGATTTGGACAATAGTAAATACAGATACGTTAAGCTAGGATTTTATTTGAAAGGTACGAGTTAAAGTAAAAATTAAATTTACAAAACATGCCAATTAAAAAGAAAAGAAAACAAAACATAGATCTTGTTTATAAGGAAGAGGTTATGCTGCTTCCTTCAGAGTGTCACTGGAGGCCGAGTTGATTTCCAGCTTCTCCTTAATTAGTTTTACAAAGTTCAGATAATTTTGTACATAAAATAAAAAAAATACGTTATTTTACGTAAGTTAGAAGATAAGTCTTTTATACACCTATTTGTATTAAAATCCATACTATGAGTTTATTTTTTTATTTGTGATATTATTACTATTTATAGTAAATGTTCCCATTGTTGTATAAATATTTAATAGAAGGGTAATTTGTCAAATGTGTGATGGAATTACTTTTCAATTCGGTAAATTAACAAACTAGGTTAATCGTCGAATTATACCTTTCTATTCACGATCGATTAGATGTACATTTAGATATTGTCAGTTGTGTTTTAATATTATAGTTATTACAGAATAGGTTATATTTATAAATTACTGACGCCCGCGACTCCTGTGTAGAATTAAATGCTTGCCTACGTTTTCTGCATCTATGTTCATCGAAATCCGTTTACCAGTTTAGGCTATAAAACTCTAACAAGCATCCTCCATCCATCTAAATTTTCACATTTATAATATAAGTTAGATTATTGTTATTTCTTGACAATTCATAGACAAATATCTTCATAATTGACTGAAACGTATCTGAGAGTATATTTGAGTGTTTTAACAATTTTGCTGTTACCATTACAATAATAACCTTGTTATCTTAATGTTGGCATCATGTAGTTTATGGTCCCTTTCCCTGAGGGTATTCTACCAATTTATTTACCCCCTAAGTTTAAAAGCGAGAAAATATATAGCCTGAAGCGTATTATAAGTGTAGGACATTTTATAAAGGAATTAATTATTCAAAAATATGTTGTGTTTGCTGACATCCTAGGTCACAAGGTAGTGTGCGTTGACGGTTTATTATATTAGTACAGATAAATTCAAGTATGCGCGTTGTATGATCACTTCGTAGCCGTTATTTCTCGGTTGTAACATGCGAGTGCTGCCAGCGTCTCCCACGCTAACACAAGCCTAGGTTGACTAGCTTATCATAGGTTACCTTTTGACTCATGATATGCTGTCAGTTTTATTAATATTTCTACAAAGTAGTATTATATTTGAACACATATTGGTTTCCTTTGTTTATGCAGTTTATATTTTAGATCGTTCCGCGATGAGTATGTGTAATTTATAGCGAAGCGTGACGTTCGCCGAGGAACCTGTAGCATGCGAATTTGATCTTTGCCACCTCGTGATAAAGTCTACATGTTTAGACCCCTTCCGACCTATTTACAAATTGCAGTCGTAACATTAAAACGACCCGCGATATGTTCGCCGGCATGTGAAATATTTCCCGTTCTAGCCCGTTCATTCTTAACAATATTAAAAATATGTTACACTAAAATGTGATATGCTAGTGTTTTCGTTTTAAATTTATTTGAATTAATAACGAAGTCAAAGGAGTTTAAGCTGAATGGGGATAAAAGTTTTGTATCTGCAGTCAAAGGGTATTTCGCGTTTGCTTCACTAAATTGAAGTTCAGCAAAGATTTCACCGAGCGCGCTAAGTCAGCCATTTTGTTGGAAGGACTCAAATTATACTTCCTTGATAGCACTTGCCTTTCGCAGCGTTTCTCTTGTCTTTTATAATTTAGTATTCTCGAGGAAGTTGTGATTATCTACTATCTATATTCAGGAAATAAAAGGGACCCATTTTTAGTTAATCTTGCAATTCTAAAATTTCTTAAAGTTACTGAATTATTATTTAACTTTTTTTTTCATCTATTTGAAAAATATTTTCGACTACTGCTATGGCGTAATGTGAATTTAAAATCAGCAAATGCGTTGAATTTAAATTGTAATTTTACAATTGAAATCAAAAACAATTTTATATGGCTCTTGTAGTAGACGATTTATGAGATACAATGAGAACGGAATGCATTATGTGAAAAAACTTTGGTTACCAATAAAGACCTACGTGTAAAGCAAAGATAATCGTGTGTCGCAATGCAGTGATGCACGTTAGATACGACGCAACACCTACGGATCTAAAATCGATAGCGTTAGCATTTTAATACAGTTTTTTATACAAGTAACATAATATGGTTTCTGTAGGCAGTGACATAGATTAAATGTAACGAAACGTAAATGAGCTTAGGGTACAAGATGGAATAATTCACAGCAATTTATTTAGGTCGCTAAACATATACTAACGCAGTAAATGTAAATCTGATGAAGATTTGTATTTTTGTGTGTGTTGAATTAACTCAAAAACTACCGGACCGATTTCAAAAATTTTTCCCTCGATAATTAGCTACGTTATCGCTGACTAACAGGCTATAATTTATAACAAATTTTATTAGTGCGGACGAAGACGCGAGCAACAACTAGTGTGGAATAAATAATTGAAAGTTTGGGGTCAAGTTATTTTAAGTAAAAAAGAATGTGTCATATTTTGACGAAAGTTTTTTTTAAATTAATTTCTCTATGTTAGGTCAATAGTTTTTGTTTTCTTTCTTCAATGTTCAGATAGGCGTAATTTATTTTCAAGATTGTATTTTATAATTTTGTAAAGATTGCCATAAGCGGACTATCACCTAAAATAAAATACTTTCGTGGTTTTAGAGGGTTATTGGAGGTTTAAATGTTTTATAATTTTTGGTAGTATCAATCGAAAAGAAATCTTTTTTATAACCGAATAAATAAAGGTCAAAATAGTTCAATTTTACGCCGCAATCAACGACTCTTAGGAGCTAACTAAATATTGAGTAAACGCTGTGGCTGTACCTAGTCTGCAATATTTATTGGAAAAAGATTTTCTCCTCTATTGACGGTATATTAATAGCTTTATTGCATTTTTATATGGCTGCGTGTATCGTCGAGTATGCCGATATAGAAAATTGCTGGCCCCGTATAGAGGTCACATCCGTGTTCAGCTGGGGCATTTTATTTGAACTTGTTAACGGTTCCATGTACTACGGTGTGTTTTTTGGTACCTCTACTGTTTGGATTTTATTAATCTTCAACGGCATATGGTTATTGCATTTTATTGTCATTTGTTTCTTTAATGAAGAGTTTTTGAAGTTACCATTTATTTTATCACTAGCTGTTGAGTGCAAATTCGCCTGCGTAAATTAAAAAATAATAAAAAAACATAGCCTATGTAACTAGTGAGAGACGCTACGCTAAGTTACGTTATCAGTGGGTAACGTAGCTTTATAATGGTGAAAGAATTTTTTAAGTCAACTCAGTAGTTTTTGACTTATTTCAAGGCAACAAAAATACAAATCTTCATAATCTTAATATAGTTTACCTATTGATTCGTTAGTATTTGGTTGACCAATGTTTCAACGCAGTAAAACTGATGAACTGATACAGAGTTCGGAAACGCATTTCATGAATTTTTGAATCCAAAACACTAATGAATGGTTAAAAGTAGTTGGGAAACCGACCCTAATCTAATTTTAGTATTACACGAAATTTGGTGTAGATTTTTCATTGTATATCCACATGAAATGAATCCCGTACTAAAGTAGATTTAGAACCTGTTGTGTACTTTGTGTACAATTTAAAAAGTACTTATGTTCTTTTTGTACTTTTATCGAACACGTATGTATAATTTCAATGTAATAGCACGAGTCGTTTCCGTTCAATGAGAGGTAACCGGTCCGATGCTCTTTCCGTGCGGCCGCAACCTTTTGATTAGGGGCCGTTGATACGCTAGGAGGGGGTGAAGGGAGGGGATACAAATGTCAGGTAATTGATTAATCAGATCTGAACATCGGTCGGTACATGATACGATTAATCAATTATTGCTGTATATTAATATGTTTTGTGGTTCATGAAAATGATGACTGCAGTATTAAGTTGTGACGTTTTTGTGTTTTATTAATGAGTTGGTTATGTATGAAGCTTTTTGGGTTTTAATGTTTTGTCGCAGTTTTCACATGTTAATAGTAAGTGTATTACAATACTTGTTAGTCAAAAACTAAAGTGTTTAAATTATTGGCAATATGTTAGTGACTAGCTGTTGCTCGCGAATTTGTCCGCGTGAAATTATAAATAAAAAAAAATTGTAGCCTATGTTACTCACAGATGAATTACCTTTCTAATGGTGAATTTTTAAATCGGTCCAGTAGTTTTTACATGAATTAAATGCAGATAAAAAATACAAATAATTCCTCTTTATAATATTAGTAAAGATAGGTATCTAATTATTGTATTTAAAATAACTTAATAAGACTTTTTAAACTACTTAATACGATTGCTATGAAACTAAGAAAGTAAGATTTTAGAATGTGAATTTGAAATCAAAACTTTAAACTTCTCAAGAATAATTAATTCGCTCTATCGCCCAACTATTCCGGAATACGTATTCCAACTATTAAAACTTTGGTAACACCCGACGCGGCGTTGATTTAATCATTTTTCTAGCATCATAAAGAACTTTGAAAGAAATTGAAAAGTTTCCTCGTAAAGATTGAAAGTTTTGATTCCGTTAGAGTTAAAATTTTTTCTCTTAGCGCATCTTTGTTTGTTTGATAAACTACATAAAAATCATTAAAGAAAATATCTTTTATAGCAGCTTATTAGATGACTAGTTGTTCCCGTGCGGCTTCATCCGCATGAAATTATAAAATCTTTATTTTATTGTTTACATTTGTCAAATTCTCAATTGCAAATGTCAAAATTACCGTCACCATAATAACCTTGCTTCCTTAATGTTGGCAGCTTGTAGTTTATGGTCCCTTTTCCACATTAAGGTTTTTTCTAATTCCAATTATTTTACCTCCTAAGGTTAATAGCGTGAAAATATATAGCGTGTCGTAAGTGTAGGGCTTTTTATTAAATAAGTGATTATTCAAAAATATGCTGTGATTGCTGACATCTTACGTCACAAAGTAGTGTGAGTTTACACTTTATTATATTAGTATAGATGATTTTTCAAAAATATACTGTGATTGCTGTCATCTTTCGTCACAAAGTAGTGTGAGTTTACACTTTATTATATTAGTATAGATGATTTTTCAAAAATATGCTGTGATTGCTGACATCTTACGTCACAAAGTAGTGTGAGTTTACGCTTTATTATATTAGTATAGATAAAAAATCAAGCCACAAGCCAGCACTAGGAATTATAATCTATTTCAAGTTGGTTTCTTGTTAGGGCAAGCGTAAATGCAGCACAATTCATGTGGTGTGTACCGAACAAACTTTAATGCCAAATAAATTGAAGTTGTTCGGTGCAGGTTTAGTTGGAAAGTTCTTGGTAGGGAACTATGTACGATGAACTAATTGGTGAAGAAAATCTTAGACGCATTTGATCGAACTTTTGGCACCGTTTAGTATACGATTAGAAGTTTTCGTAAGATTAGTAACAAATTCATCTATCAAGGATGAATTACTTACAGTTTGATGTTAGTTTTAACAAAAACGAAAAGGAAATCGAACCTTTGACTACGGTCGGTAATCCGTACCGTTATGAATTAGGCTATTGGCGTTTTAAAAGTATTAAACTAAATTAGTTGTCAAAAAATCCGCAAAGGGCGCTAATTATGATGTCAAAGGGTTTACGTATAAGCTAAAAAAAATTATAAAAAGAAACATACAAACGAATTAAGTACCTCCTTCTTTTGGGAAGTCGGTCAAAATGTTATTAAAATATCGTTTTATTTTTATGGTAAAGGCCACATTTTCTACTTGTAAATATCTTACGCTGTATTTATGTTTTCTAAAGTTTCTAAAGTTCTAAATAAGATTAATAATACGGCTTAAAATTACCACTACCTTACCTTATTGTAGAGAGCAGTTTGGATTGTTGCCAGGCGACCGCCGCACTAAGATCAAAGACCATCTTACAAAAGGGATGGATTTACAACACAAAGAAATGTTATAAAGCAATACTTACTTCAATTTAACACAACTCCTTTTGCTTACGATAAAAGTTAAGGAAACTGTGAGATTTCAATGTCAAAACAGAAGACAATTTTGCGATCACATAAGCATTGGGATAAACACTAACTGTAATCGTGTTACTTGTATGTGAATAATGCTGTGTTAAATACACAATAATTTATCTAGGAATATGTCTTTTCCTTGTAACCTCGTATTTAACCACAGTTATAGCTAGTTACATCTTGGAAGCCTCGTATACTCCACGCGTTTGAATCGATCGGAAACTTCACCGAACTTGTAATCCCTTTTTAACTAGTTACTTGTTACCCTTTTCCGTATATTTGACACGTCTAAATTTTATATGGATGAAAGGTATAACATATTTCGAAACGTATAAAAGTATTCACAATAACATACCAAAAATAATCTACGTTTAAGTTTTATTTAGTGATATTCTTACAAAAAGAAATCGATTAGAGTGCTATGACGTCATACAACTTTGCTCTGTATCAAAGATGAATAAAGATGGTTTTTGCATTTGTTTTCATACAATAGTAATATTGCCATAATTTGATATAAGATATTTTGCTCAATTGATATGCAATTATATTCAGTTACGTTTAGAAACATGACACTGATCAGTGATATATGTAGACGTGTATCAAGGTAAAATGTACATACGTCTCTAGAGGCGGTCTTTAATTTAATTTGAAGGGATCTTGGGCCATCTGTTGTCTGCCTCTAGATAATTTATTTTTATTTGTCAGACGTGCTATATGCCAAGCTGTTTTATAGTCTTTGTGCAAAATGTACATGGTTATTGTTTTCTTTTTTCCTGTCAATTTTATAACGAGCTAGAGTAACGTTTTTCTTTGTTTTTGTTTTAAATGTCATATTTATGTATCGCTTTTCACAGATGGGGAAAGGGATTGGCTAATCCAGCACAGCGGAACCTAGTTCAGTTTTTTTTATATATTTTTTAACTTAAATACAACGAGGGAGAATTGAAAGTTATATTTTGGTAAATATAATTTCTCAAAGACTCACCTGTGACGGTCAAAGAAATATTTAAACCAAGTTTAAGTAAAAGAAAATTACTTTACTTTTTTGTTCTTTGAATGTATATTTTCAAATTTTGTTGAATCGTTGTATCCTCGTCTATTCAAGTGTCGACGAAATTACTATATCTCAGTAATAAATAACGAAGGGAGGGTAGCTAATTTTGCGCGAAATTGGCAAATTTTCCACCGTTAGGCGCCGCGTATTGTCTGCGTGCGTGGCTCTCTGTAGATATTCTATGAGAAACTTTGACACATGGCCCGGCTATAAAACGCAGAGCTCGTAACACATGGTTACGCCTAAGTTTTGTCCTTTCTAATAAACAACGTAAGTTTCACACACAGGTAGAAGACTGATGTAGTGTAGTATAGTTAGTTTCAGTATTGCCATTTGAAGACATGGTTTTGTGTCAGACATTATGCGTTTACACAGCGGTACTGCACTATCGTACTGCTCTACCTGTGTTGACTATTACACATGGTATTGTCAAAGTTTGTCCTGTCTAATAAAATAACCACCTTATGAGCAGTATGTGTAATTTCTTTATTCTTTTTTATTTACCTTAAGAAGCAATGATAATATTTACATTACAATCATTAACAATTGTGTTGACCTTATAATCGAGGCACAAGGTTGTACCTTTGTACGGTTCGGAATCTGTTGAGAGTCATCCGCTTGCCGTTCATTCTTATGAATGACTCAGTTAAGTCATTCAGTAATTGAGTTAAGTCATTCAGTATCTTTTGTCATTCAGTTATGATGTCCGTGTTAATTTTTTTATTACAAGTTTGACTGTGTCTGCTACGATTTGCATATTTGAAAATGATTTAAATGTTAACTGAAATGCATAAGTACAAAGTGTAGACATTTTTCTATTCATTAATTAAAAGTCTTTTTTCTTACTTTTGTGAAAGGTTTGGAAAAGTTATTATAATGACTTGTTTATGTTTATAACAGTCCATTGTGAATATTAATTATAATAATAGTTTATTAAGTGAATAATTTAAATTAATTGAAATTACGAAGCGCCAGTCAGCAGGCGTGGACTTTGTCAATGCTGTGCTTTAATTAATGCGGTAATTATTATTTTTTAATTAGAAGTGGCTTTATAGAATTTATTATGTAGTATTGTATTTATTAATTGATTTAAAATCGATATTGTTGATTTTAGTTAAGAAGGTAAGTATTGTGACTATCGAACTCATGAAAAATAGTGATCGCTCATGTTGATGTTATAAAGTAAGAGATTTCTATTTGTGTTTGTATCAAAATAACTCAAAAACTACTGGGCCGATTTCAAAAATTCTTTCACCATTAAAAGGCTACATTGCTAGTGAGTAACATTGGCTATATTGATCATTTTTTTTTAAATTTTACATTGACGAAATCGCGAGCGACGTTTTGTACTAAATAAGACGTGAATAATTTTTATTGTACGAGACACTTATGTCGTTTGTTTCGGACATCAATTGCGTGAAATGTTATATGTTGAAGGCATTCCCTTCTTCATCATTTGGCAGAGACTAAACTTATCTGGAGGAAGACAAACTTTTGGCGTCGACTACGGTAGTAAAATAAGGGGGAAGTTAATGATTTCGGCCATCGATATGATTGTTTATTTGTTGGTATTTATTTATTTCTCTTATTATTTTACAGGTAATTAATCACAGTTACGGTGAAGTTTGGAGTTGTCGTAAGTACGTAAATAAAACTAAAAGTAATAATAATTAGATATTTGTGTGTTAGACATTCAACAGGACTGGGTTAATATTGGGGCGTGTGAATAATTATGTCGATTTTTCAGTAAAATCTCTTATTTTTGAATTATTCAAGCGTGTTACATGTCAGTCGCATCAGTAAAAATTGGGAGATCAATGAATTTTATTTGAACCAATAAACGGAAACATGGTTTCCGTACGAGCTTTGACCGGCGGCTCGTTGTAATTTTATTCATTTAGAGACTATGTCGGGTCGCGTTGAATGTTCGAGTTTTATTTACTGATACTGTACGATTGGAGAATTTTATATATCTACATTTTTAATCGCATTAAGCTTGTAAGCTTTCGCCCGCGACTCTGTTCACGTGGAATGAAAAAAAAAACAAAACTAAGGGCTTGTCCCATCAAATTGTAAATTGTCTGATAACAATCCAGAATGTTAAATATGTGATGGAAATATCAGATAATTATCTGACAGTGACGTCATTTTTAAGCTATCTGAGCCTCTGTCAATCAGTGGTGGGACAGGCCCTAAGTTCCTATATGTTCTTTCAGACAAACCTCTACATCTATGCAAAAATTTCATTTCATCAAGTTTAAGCTACACATTCTAACCAACATTTAATTATCCAACTAAACTTTTGAATTTATATTATTAGTAAGATTTTATATTGGAATGTGTCAAATATCTAGTATCTAAATATTCATCCACGTAAACACTACGTTAAGGATTTTATTGATATTATTTGATAGAATCTATAATTTACATGAAATATTCATCGTCTAATATACATATATTTACGTAATTTCATAAAGCATCGAGAAAAGAGCCAAGTCCCTTTGTCGCAAAATTTGCGTATTTTTTTATCTTGAATCGCGTTGTATAATGTATTGTAAAATATGCCTTTTTTAAAACGATCGTTAAATAAATATAATTTTCTAATTTCTTGAGATTACTAATGAACCTTACCTTTCTTTTAGTTACTTTTAACTTCATTTTATATAATTAATTGAAAAGGCTTAGGGTCTGTCCCACCAAATTGTAAATTGTCTGATAATAATCGAATGTGTAAAATTTGTGATCGAAATATTGGATTTTGTTCCCTTATCTGACAATCACGTCATTTTTAAGCTATCTTAGCCTATCAGCCAGTGGTGGGACAGGCCCTTAGTAGTAAAAATTGTTTTTTTAGTCTGTTTCCATTAGTATTACAGATGTCAATGGGCGTCTATGAATAACTCGGTGTTCCCGCTGTTCATTTGTTTCTGCTTTTATAAAAAACATTGTAACCTATCCAATAAGCATGCTACAATGAAGTTATCTAGAATAGAATCACTTTTGTTCTAGTAGTTCGACAATATTCGAATAAAGGGATTCGTATCCATGACTACACCGTATTTCTCACCATTAACTATTAGGGCATTGGCGCGTCTATATAAGTCTTTGATATTAATTTTTAATACTTAGAAAACACACTTGGCTTCATACCGTGTTCAGCGTTTTATTACCAAAGAATTATGTTGAAAATTCCTCTTAATTAATCTTTCGTTCGCTTTCAGTAAAGTGTATTTATCGACTCGAATGTAAATTAAAATTTCTTTCAAGGAAAATGTTTCATAGTTTAGATGTGATATTAAAAACGGCAGAGTATGTTGGGAGAAAAGGGAGAGGATATTACGTCTAAATGGATTAAATGTAGCCGTTTTAACCTAGTTTTCTTTTTAGATGTTTTGTTGTAGAAAATTTTCACTATTTTTTTTTTCAAGATAATTTTGGAAGAGATTTATGTCTAGAGGTACAAGGCTGATAGTGAATTTTGAACACAAAATAATGTGTTGTTAATCGAAATTTCGCTTTGATTCCTTCAACACGTTGGAAGCTACTATATTTTAAGGACTAGTTACGTGTTTAAATTGTACTTGTTATGTATAGAATTGATTTTTCGCGGCTAACCAGGTGTTATTAGAAACCGACGCTGCTAAGTTAGGTAGACGGTGTAATATTTCAGATACTGCGTGACATAGAGGTCATGTTACTTTGTCACGTTTCTTACTAGTCCTTGAGCACAATATAAGGCCTTGTACACATTGAGTTGATCAGGAGACGGCTTCGAATAAAAGCAGCCGTTATATTTTGTCTATTACCTTTACTATATGCTGACCTGTTCATAATTTACGTCACTTATTTTTTTAACACATAGTATGACACGACGTTGTGTTTTGTTAATTTATTTAAAAATATATATATAGCCTACTAGCTTTCGCCCGCGACTGGAATCCGTGTGGAATTAAAAAAAATAAGTGAGTAGCCTATGTGTTCTTCCGGACTATCCTCTACATCTATGCCAAATTTCATCGAAATCCGTTCAGCTGTTTAGGCTACAAACTCTAACAAACATCCATCTAAACTTTCGCATTTATAATATTAGTATGATGTGACTCACAAACACTTTCTAATGTTGAAAGAATTATTAAAATCGGCCCAGTAGTTTTTGAGTTGTTTCAATACAAACAAAAATACAAATATTTCCGTTCTTTAGGTGGACTCTTGAAACAAAAGAAAGTAATTGAAAAAATATGCTGGTTCGATTAATTCATGCCCGTTTTAAATAAATAAATTACATGAGTATTTAAATAACATTGAAGCGAAATTGCTCCAATATCTCTCAAGGGTACACTTTCGGCTTCAGTTCTACCAATTTAATCAAAATGGATTTACATAAGTTCAATTTAAGTTAGATTTTAATTTGTAAATTAATTAAGAAAATTTTATTACTTTTTAAGGGTACTTAGTCTTGTCTGTATTGTTGGTAATAAAATAAATGGATAGTAGTAAATGACAAATTTTAACAAACGTAACAAACTAAATTATATATACTTTATTTGGTTGTAAGCAAAGATTTATTACAAACAGACATTCTTAAATAAATAATTTAAACACTGAAACGTTCCAAAATAATTCAATAGACTATAAACGACATTGCCAGTTTCATATACGTACGTATATGTACATTTAATTTCTCACTTCCACTGGATTCATTTACTCGTATATTCCGTTTATTATTCTTTGACAGACATTCAACAGAATAGACGGGAAAACTAGGTATCAAGACTATTTTAACACTGACTCGTTTTTAATTCCGCTCTATAATTGATATATTTCTTCGTTATTTTGTTAATCAACGAAGAAGCTACAAGGTTTATCGCAAAGATAATGGTATAAATAACGAAATGTTTCTACACCCAACTTCCTTTATAAGTGCTATCCGATGTTTGCAACGAGTTCTTAATGTACCACGTAATGTTTCGAGGTAGTTTGGTTTAATGCAGGAAATTTCGTAATGATATTACATTAAGATGCGAATAACTCGTAGACAATGCTCTCTTGCATAGCGGAGAATATTCATTTCTAAGGAACACACGCGCTGTTAAGAACAGACTTCATTGATAACTAAAGTTCGCGTAGGAAATTAAATGAAAACGGAAAACCGCAAGATTTATGACGTGGTTAGTCCTGAATTTTACAAAGCATTTAATCGATAGAGAAGTAGATGCATAGAGATATTTTCCCTTCCTACGTGTCTCCAACTTTGACACGTTCATGTCCCCTTCACATACATTCCATAAAAGAAAAACGTCTGTAAAATTATGATGAATGCAAAACATTTTTTGTTTTATAGTTTTTATAGCAATTTTATTAAAGTTCTTTTTACTTCAAGTTTTACGTTGTCTTCCGGATTTTGCTCCGTGCATTTTCTTATACACTCAAGGAAATGAGTTTCGTAGAAGATCCAAAAAGATATATGTTGATACTTTCGCTAATACAAGCTTCGATAGTACGACTATTTCAAATGAAAATCTGCGTCCAAAACTTTTACCAGAGTTTAGTTGGAAGTTGATACAGAAAATAGTTCAACATGTTTGTGGCGACCTCTTGAGGATCAAAGAGGTAACTTTTAAAATTAGTTGATCTTACCTATAAGTGAAATACTTTACGTCTTTATTAGATGGTATAAAGGACTTAAGATCTATTTTTTTTGGATATTAAAATATCTTCTACTTCTACAGACCAAAGGTCGGATTTATTAAGTTACAAATACAATTGTGTTGATCCATCCGATGTTATAGTAACTGTGAATTCTTTTTAAAAATGAACTCTAAATAATGTCACCTTGCATTATTATATTCATTAAAATTTACTTATCCGATTATTCATTTATAGCCTGTTTCCCAGCTACTTTTAATCATTCGTTAGTATTTTTGATTCGATAAATTCATGAAACGCGCTAATGAATCGCTAGGTAATTATAAAATAAGTGGAAACCTCAGAAACCCAGCATTAACCAGTTTAATTGTTATGATATCGTCTAGCGGAACATGACACACTCTTAAGTAATTTATCTTAGAACAATGCCATTTCAATTCTAAATACGGGACATTCATACGATTGGAGGAATTGAATATTACTCACTAAGGTCACAGTTACATTGTTCTAATGAAACATATAACACGCTTCATTCAAGAGTTAATAATTAATGGAAGAGTCACGTTCTTGAGAAACCACAAAATATCAAAGGACGCTCTTGAGTCTTGCACAGCTACTTGTAGTAATAGGATTTGATTGTTTTCATATTAGAATCATACTTTATATTTATACTTACTTAGGGCCTGTCCCACCAAATTGTAAATTGTCTGGCAACAAGCCAACGCGTAAAATATATGATATTATATCGGATTCTGTTCCTTTATTTGACGGTGACGTCATTTTTAAGGTATCTGAGCCTCTATCAGCCAGTGATGGGACAGACCCTTACTATTATAAATGCGAAAGTTAAGATGGATGGATGTTTGTTAGAGTTTGTAGCCTAATCGACTAAACGGATCTCGAAGAAATTTAACAAAGATGGAGGTGATCTTACTACTTACTTTTATTTTATTTCACGCAGACGGAAGCGCGGGCTAGTACTAAATGATGTGTCTGTAACGGAAATAATATGAAAATGAAGCCAAAATTGATCGTAGAGTTTGTTCTACGATACATTTCAAGAATTTTTTAACCGAAAAATCAAAACCGAATTTTTTTTTTAACAAATGGATGAAGGAGTTTGGAAAACTGGCAATAAAACACTTTTATAACTTATTTGATAGCCAGAGGTACTGCAGAAAATATACGTGTGTTTTATGTTTATACTGTTACTTTATAGTAAGGATTACATTTTCCGCTTAGTAGTTAATTTTGGATTATCTACGTTTATTTCGTTGGAAGCTCTTGTCTTCTCGCAGCCTTTAGCTTTTTCATTTTTATCTCAAGATAAGACTTGACTTCCTCCAACGCTATTTATACTTTAAAACATAAAACCGTATCTTTCATATTATTTAACTCTTCGTTTTATTTCTAGGTGTAAAGTTTGTTTTATCGATAGCATTTGTTTCGGGAAAAGCTTTTGTTTGCAGTAAGCTTTGTTGAAACTTAGTAATCCCTATTTGATTAACTATTTATTACTAAGTCTGACTCAGAGACGTGATCACTAAGTGTTTTTATAAATTGTTTTGTATTGTATTTGTGTATTGTTTAAAATGAAGTATAAAGTTTTCGTTTCACGTATCACGTACGAATAAAAATACTAATATTATAAATGCGAAAGATTAGATGAATGGATGGATGTTTGTTAGAGTTTATATCCTAAACGCCTGAATGGATCTCGATGAAATTTGGGATGGACGTAGAGAATAGTTTGGAAGAACACATAGGCTACTCACTTTTTGTTTCAATTCCACGCGGACGGAGTTGCTGGCTAAAGCTAGATCGTCATAAAAGTAATAAAAAATAAAAATTCAATCGTTAATGTCACACGTGCACCGAAAATTTATTTCGGCCCTAAAGTGGGAGCTTCGTTTGGCGTGCGTGCTGTCTGGCGCTACCGTTTTTATTTTTTTTATTTTCCAACCGTGTATCGGCAACTCGCGCTACACGGTCGAATTGTTTGCCGATGGAGCTCGGTGGCAATTTAACGTATACGACCGTTGCGAAAAATGTAATTACCCCGGTAACCGAGGGAAGTCTGGTTTTCAGAATTTCTTTTAGTATTTCGACTGTTACTATGTCAGTTTCTGACACAGTTGTGATAATGTTTTTTTATCTAATATTTCCGTGATAACATAACAAGCGAAATCAGTCTAATAATCAGTTTTTCTGAAGAAGTAATATGCCTCTGGTTAATTATACCGACACTAAACTAACTATCCATTAGTAAAGTTGTTTTAGCTAATTCTTATGCCAACTCGATAGCTACGTAAAATCAGGGTAGTGTTTAATACTAACATTTAATACTAACAGACTTTAAAACAAAAACTAAACTAAGTTATAATAAACGAATAAATTAAAAACATATTGTTATGTGATTTTTAATAGCAAGTCTTCGTTTCTTATGTTAATAATTTTTAATGGAATTTTTTTCATATGATCCAGATATGACGGCTGATAGAGATGTATGGAAGAGGACCACATACTGTGCTGACCATCCGTAAGGGATAAGGGCCAGTGGATGATGATGATGATGATGTTATCATATGGTTCCATGTGATTAGATTATTTATTTACTTTGTACTGGTCTAGTTGTTGTACTGGAAAAACCTATAGTAACCATTTAACATTTGGGTGAATTTGATGTTTGTTTAAAATTGGAAATGAAAATAAATTACTCCTCTGTTCGAAATGTAATTAAAGATTTTATATTACCGGCTCTGTTTAGGTTTTCGTATTATAATTTCGCGGAATTAATTTGTTCCCCCTTCCAATTGGAACCGTTCAACTTTTTCAATTGTACAAATATCGATTGCAACGGTTTGTTTCTGATTGTTTTGGCAGAGTACTCGAAGCTTGCCTTATCGTAGAAACAATTTAACTTCTTATTGTATATATTGTTTGTAGTTAGCATGTTGTTGATCTCTTTGAAAATAAATATTTATTAGTCAAAATATGTAGTCAAATTAATTAAAATGGCAACATTACTTACGTATTCACTAAATGAACATGCTGTGTATTGTCTATGGATTTATATCGGTGTTTTAATTGACGTGACAAATGTTTTTGTTTTAAACAATTTCTCCAAATTCGACGATCAATTTTGTGGTTTGAAATTAAGAGATTAATGGGTATGTATTTTTTGAGAATTTTATAGAGATTTTTATGAGCATTTACAAACTATTTCCTATTTTAAATTTATTGTGTTTCTTCTATAGAAGTCTAAAAAGCAAATAAGTGCGCTTATTTGTGAAGTTACTCTTAGGTAAGAGAACCTAATGATGTTAGTGTCCGGGTAAATAGCTTCCGTTCAATCAGTCTACGATTCCTTCGATGGTCCTTTCAAGTCGCTATGACCTTTTGAATCACAGACCGCTTGCTATAGTTGGCTACAAATACGTTCCGATTGATTTATTCAAGTAGAAATAGGTAGTTGGGTTCACAATATTACTTGTTATTTAGAACTATGTTAATGCTCTACGAAATGAATTGATGATAGTTCAAATTAATGTTCTAATTACTCTGATTTCAAAATTTGAAACATTTCATATTTGATTACGTTTTCTATTGATTACTGAAATTATTTATCTAATATAATATCTAGAATTAATGTATAATTTACTTTTATTTAGTGCTTTTAAAGTTGAATAATAAATATTATTTTAATGTTAATTTTATGATTAAACATTTTTTTTTGCATGAAATTGTTTAAGAACACTAACCGTACTAACAAATATATACATTTTTGTTTCCACGTTTTTCTTGTTAGATAATTATTTTGAATTTTTAGTATATTTTGTTAGCGTTTTCAGTATAAGTGTAAATATGTAAACAAAAAATGTAATAATAAGGGAAATAAAGCTATCTTTATCTTTTATGATTAAACTGTTTTTTTTTTTTTAACTTTGTTAAATGATGGGTCGATTTCATTGGAGACAAATTTATTACTATCATATCTTACTTCCTACTACTATTATAAATGCTAAAATGCTGTACAGTTCTCTAAGATTAGTTACGGATGTAGAATATAGTCTGGAAGAACACGTAGGCTACGTTATTTTTTAAAATTCCGTCAAAGCTAGGAATTTCATGAACTTGTTATCTTTGGTTTTGTAGTAATAATAAAAGTCTATTCTGTTGACGTTTTCGTTACTTAAAATTCGTTGAAAACTTTATGCTATCCCCTGCAGCTTTAAATATATTATAAGTGTAGCAACATAAAGCATCACAGTGGAGATTGTTGTAAAAGGTTCCTCGTAAAGCTGAGAAGTTTACGTCTTGATGAAATCTCGGTCGGAGCCGCATCGGAGCATGTCTGTTGCAATGAACCAGCTTACATTTAAAATGTTAGAGTATTTGCTATATTTTGAAGCTTTTATGTATTAAAATAGGTTTAATGAATCATCTTCATTCATTCTTGAAACAAGTAATAATTAGGCTGAGTAATGTTGGGTTTTTAACGATACCATTTATTATAGCGTTACCTTTTCTTAAACGTAGCTAGGAAACTGGCTATTAGAAGATTTTACGTATTTATATAACCATCTTAAAATAAAATTTTAATTTTGCTCCTGAAATTAGTAATAATTAAGGTGAATAAAATTTATACTTGCTTTGACTGATGAATCTTGATAAAATGCAATCTTGGTATGTCGTCAACGTATCTATACTATTGTAATAAAGCTTAAACACACACTTCTTTGTTGCCTTAGATGTCAGCAATCACAGCATATTTTTGAATAATTCTTTTTTTAATAAAAAGCCCTACACTTACGTCACGCTTTAGGCTATATATTTTCACGCAATTAAACTTAGGGGGTAAATATTTTGGATAAAAACCCTAACGTGGTTAAGAGACCATAAGTTGCTGCCAATATCAAGGAAACAGGACTGTCGAGGTTTGTTATGTCATGTCAAAATGACATTTTCACAAATTTATGCGAATGAAGTTGCACGGGAACAGCTAGTTAGTGAATAAATTTTATAGTTACTTTGACTGATGGACCTTGATTGATTGAAATCTTGCTATCTCGTCGTCGTACAATAATATTTTTTTAATGTTATAAAACTACATATATCTGGCTGAAAAATACTCTAGTAGTAACAGACATGTTCCGAACTGCAAAGAACTGGTAGCAATTTACTTCCTAAGCGTAAGGAGTTAACTTTTTTATTAGAACACTATACTTGCTTAAGTGTAATTTATTTAATTTGTCGCTGCCGGCTTGCGGCGTCTCGGCTTCTTGTTGCAGGAATATAACATCCTTAGCTGAACCATCTATCTTATTTTTTTGTTCTTTGTTCTTGCTAACGGAGTTGGTTGATTTTCCAGAAGCCACGTTACAAAGCAGTTCATAAACAACTCTGTTAGTTTGAGATTCCCTCGCTGCCGTGTTTCAATTAATTGTTTCCGCTTGAGATTTTGTTGGAAAGCCTTTTGTCAGAGAACGAGATATTGCTGTTTGTCATTTCGCGGTGGACGTGATATAAACCCTTCTTTTATTTTCTTCGTTGTTCTGCAACATTAATAGAAAAGTCTTTTTCGTGTATTGCCCAAACGCTTAGAATATTCGTATGCGTTCTCTAGGTGTTTTTGTATGAGGTATAATAAATGCTAAAGCTATAAATATTTCAATTTTTAAATTAATATAAACACAAAACAAGTTATGTCGACGAGCCGCGTGAGGGCGTTGGTGAGAACGTGAGTGGTTTCAGCAATATCAGCCCGCACCGGGTACGCTCTCGCACCATTAAGTGTGAAAGAAGCGATCGGGTAGAAGAGATTAAGTTCCATCGCGGCATTTAAACGACACTCCGACGACACTCGCACGAGAGCCGGCGATGGAAAATGTATTTTTTACCACGAGAGAAAGTCGTATTTTACTTTAGATTCGCGTCTCGGGGATGCTATTGAATAATTTGTATGCATGAATTTTGTTCTAAAATAGAAGTAATTTGGGCTTTTCTTAAACAATAGCCCCTAGAGATTAGGGGGTGGCGGAATTAGTACTTTGTATAATAGAATAAAATTAGAAAGGGTTTTGAGAAAACAACGGGTTGTGTTTGAGCAGAGATTTTATACGTGGTAGTAAAAAACACACTGTTCAATTAATATTATGTTAAGCTATGAAATTGAATTTAAACATCACTTTTGTCTTTGTGTCGCAAGAATGATTAAGTAATTTGACTAGTTTGTCAGCTTTATTTTTATTTGGTATATAAAAAGTTTATTTATATAAAAAGGCAACACGGAGATAAATTCTAGAGATTGAAATAAATAAACATTGTCATCGAATTTTACAAGTTTATTGCTTAATATATCTTTATTTAGTATTCAGTTTCATAGTCATTTTCTCAAACTAAGAACGCGCACATCTTTGACTAAACTATCGCACAACTGTTTAGTCGCGCCAAGATCACTATGACCTATGGAGGTGCGCACCCTGCTCGATTTTTAGTTGTGCAACTAAACAGTTGATACGAAACAAGCGACAATCGCGCAACAGTTCTGCGTTGTGTAGCAGAGCTTGTGGGAGCTTGATTTATTAGTTCGTCCGCAGATTATTTAGATTTAGCAGCGAGGATGCTTACTCATGATAGCCAGTATTTATTACATGAACGCACTCGAGCTGTCCCTAGTTCTACTTCATTCTTTAGACGTCTTAAGATACCAATCTCGAGTTATATAATCTTGTCTCACTTTGATGTGAACTTTATGGAATGTCTAAGTTTGTTTTACTAAGGGGTTACCGTAAATGGAATAATGTACTGTAACAATTCTCTATTATTTTACTACAATAAAGATCCTGGAATTTCATCTCTCACGCTGATGACAAAGGTGAGAGAAGCGATAAGTGTGAGGACAAACTGCATCCGCGGTTAGTTATTTCGAAAATTATGTAAAACATAGGCATAGACATAATCAATGCAATTGTACTCCGATGTGAATGTTATAGCGTCAATGAGTAGCACTTTTGCTTTCTCTCAGCGGGTCAGATGAATTGTTCGCTCTATAAGTTCATATTTGTAAGACGGTTCATACATAATACTAACAAATCGCTGTCACGTTTTCCTGCTCCCGACGCTGGCTTTGAAAAGGCGTGTTCAAGATCCTACCGCGACGTTTCCGCAAGTTTCACCGTTTCCCTTTATTTATGAGTTCTTCAAGAGCCAGGTGTGTCTCGACTGAAGCAGTTCCCTTTGTCCCCATAGCAATATAAACCGCAGTATATTCTTATTTGTATTTTGTTTTGTTTCCCCTTTATCTATCCTTACACTGTAACAAATGGTTGCGTGCTCGCTGTTAAATAAAATTGCTTCGTTGCTAAATTAAATGATTTAAAAAAACAAATACATAAAACAATATCCGGTAATAATAAACTCTTTCCATTACCATGAAACAATCTACAGAGCATCTGACCTTGCATTTCTAATAAAATTTTACTCTATAAAAAAACTCTTTCTACTTTTTCACTTAGGGTAATGAAGACTAATGAGACAAGTGAATGTACAAAGAGGATTCTCATACAGCCACGAGTCAAAGGCGCTTCGAGCTAAAAAAAAAAATGTAGACGAGTCTAGACTCGCTGTAAGGCTTTCACACCAGGGTAAAATAGTAGAGTGGGTAATGTAGTATTGCTATTGGACGACTACTGCAAAACAGTACTGCTCTATACAAAATAATATTCTATTAGAATCGCTAGTCCAATAATTCTCGATACGTTCTTGTCGCTTCTAATGACTCTTCGATTATTATATCGTTTACCGTTTTAAATGCGTGTTAAAATTATACCAGTACTGCGCAGTCGACTGCTCTGCTGTATAATCTGTCCTCGTGTGAATTAGCGTAAACGTGATGGGAGTCGTTGCGGTCCGCGACTTCAATATTTCTCTTTGAGTCAACACTTCTTTGAGTGTAACATTCTGACGGTGGTTTTGATATGTGTTGCGATGTGACGTCACGTCAAAGTGAGCGTTTGTAGGATTATCGCTGTTGCAGACGACGGCGTCTCGTGTTTTTCTAAATAAGAAAGCGATTCACAGATGTATACTAAAAGTCTTGGGCATTCGCTTAAATACCAAAGACATGAATTGAAATTTATCGTAAGATTGGATGAACCTATATTTTGTTGAACAAGTTTTAAATAATAAGACAAATTGGCCTATACTTGGGTATATGTTGAGTGTGGGCAACACCGTGCTTCATAATAAGTTCAGTTTTTTTTTTATTAACAGGTGGCAAACGAACCAGCTGCCACGTTAAATCGTCGATAGGGAAGCGTTCTTTACCCATAGATATCCGCAATTGCAGATGCATTGCCTACGTTAAATCGACAGGGGACTGGACACATCAGGGGGCGTTACCCCTTTCTAAGCGCCTTCATCTTACAAACCGCATTCCCGTCCTATGTCATCTAGGAGACTTATCATAAAACTTTAAACTTACCATTGCATTATCGATTCATTCAGATATTTATATAACAAATGAGAACATTATTATATTTGTAATTAAATTAACTATGATGTGAACTTTTGATGATATAAAAGACCTATTGTAAATGTCAATATGTTCCCAGCTATTAGCTATTGTAAGATAACACGATGTCCGTCAGCTTTTATCCACTTTCATTAGAGCCTTTTATTGCCTAGGAGCTGGCTCTTTGTCTGAAGTAATAAGCAGACAGCCTTGACCTATATCGTGCAGCGCTTTGACTAACACGTTATTAAATCTGCTAATAATATTTAAATATAACGGAGCACAAGATGATGAGGCATTTTGAAAGTGAAAGAAGACTGAAAATGAAAATTTTTGATAAGTGTTTGACGCATATTGTTTCATAGAAAATGTTATCTGTTATCTAATATTGTAAAGATGAAATATTTGTATTTTTGTAAGTATTGAAATAAGTTAAACTACTGGGCAGATTTCAATAATTCTATCACCATTAAAAAGGTTATTTATCTGTGAGTAATATAGGCTACATCTATTATTATTTTATAATTTCACGCGGACAAAGTCGCAAGCAACAGCAAGTTTGTTAATAACTTTAGATTAACTATTGTGTGTGAATTTGTTCTCCTCTCGTATATACTTAATTCGTTTAATTCAAGTGTTTTAACTATTACTTAAGTTTCTGTAAGACACATGAAATAGTATGCAACTAACTATTTTATTAATCCTGTGGCTGTCTTAAATCAAAGGTTACTTTGGAAAAAAAAAACATATTAGCGTTACCCGTATATTCAGAAAATGTCAGTGCCGTATTTCGTGCATGAGTTGAAAAGCTTCGCGCAAGCTTTGATTAAGCATAACAAAGCTTGGTGTAAGCACAACACATTTGTGTAACGCGGCCACTAAAGTCTTTTTTCTCGGCTTCCGTAATCGCAAAGCCAACAATGAAACATATCTGAACTGCGCCCGTCGTCGAGTGGAATATGTTCAACGATGATTTATGCCGTCACGCGATATTTCACGTTTTTATTCGCTTGTCTGGCTTTGTGTTGGATGGTGACTTAAAACTCCATACCCATCTAGTGTAGAAGGTTCACGTGAAATGTAAGCGGTTTTAAACTTAACTTAAAATAAAAAATTAAGAATAAAAAAGTCGAAGACATAAAGTCAGGCTTCTTACTAATATTATAAATGCGAAAAATCAGATGGATGGATGGATGTTTGTTAGAGTTTGTAGCCTAAACGGCTGAACCGATTTCGATGAAATTTGGTATAGTTATAGAGGATAGACTGGAAGAACACATAGGCTACTAACTTTTGTTTTTTTTTTAATTCCACGCGGACGGAGTCACGGGCGAAAGTTAGTGTTATATAATTTGCGATGTTATAATTCGCCAACGCAATCATAATTGTATTCACTTCGCGCTCTACATTCAGACTTAGCTTAGGCGCTTTATCCACCTTGTGAACTGCGATGTCCGCGAACTCTCACGGCAAATGGAATCGTGGGTACACTTTTGTTTTATTATTTACTAAAATACACGTCAATGTAAAGCGGAATTCATTCAATCATCGTGTTGTTATCGCATTTATGCAATGTTTGTTTAGAGGAAACAACTGATCGTAGGAAAGAGTTTATTGTTGACTATTTCCGATAAAGTTTGATAAGAAGATAAGTAATATTTTAAGTCATCATCATCAACTTGCCCTTGTCTCTACGGAGGGACGGCACAGTATGTGTTGCTCTTCCATACATTTCTATCAGCCGTCATATCTGGATCCACTTCCTTCTTAAGCATATCCTCTTTCATGCAAACATACAGCAGTAACATTTTTAGTAACTCCTAAAGAAGAAAGTAGAAAAGCCACAATACAAATACTGTTATAACCGTATCATTATTTTCTATAGCTTGCTTATCATAAGGTAAATAGTCTACTCCCGTTGTACCGAAAAAAAGTTGAAATATTAACGAACAAAAATGTGTTCGATGGTACACTGCGGTAACAAATGCGATCGTTGAAAGTTACGATATTAGTCCATTACGGACCCAACACGGTGTGTATCCAAAATATGGACGTTTAAACGCAAACAAGCTTTAACAAAACATGAAACTGTAGTAACCGTCGTAGTATATTTTCATTTTGCCATGCTCTCGCCCCCGCCTTATGGCCGATCGCACGGCGAGTGGGCCCGTAACTGTCCACACTAACAGTTTGATGCGTCTATTCACTTTGTCAATGTACAATATCAAAACAGTATAAAATATCGATTTTTAATCCATACGATATTTTATACTTTGTACTGCGTCAAGTCATTAATTGCTAAATGTAAAAAAGTAAAGAAGACATGAAGTGTATAATTGGAGAAGATGCTTTGCGTGACCTCTTTGAAAAGTTACTTATCTTGATGGCTTCCTAAGAAGCTTTCATTCAAATCGTTTTCGTTTTAATTACCGGGAAGTTCTATATTACTATTAATGTCTTACATGTTAATGAGAAGGGTTGCTACCGTTTTTCCATAAGGCGAATGGATATATCCTACATGTATTAAAATAATTAATGAAGACTTCAGCAGAGAACAAGAATAATATTTTATTATGTCCAGTAAATACAATTTGATCCTTACAATGTCTATCATCTGTTAAAAAGGTTTTATTTAGTGCTCGTCAGTTTTCATCACCACCTCACTGTACGTCCCCACTAAGGGGCTTGGAGCCTACCCTAAGTAAGGGGTGACTAGGCCATAGTCAACCACGCTGGCCCAGTAAGGGTTGGTCTCCTCCTCAGGTTTAGTAATCATAACTTATACTCGTAAATACCTTTCATATAGAATAGACGATTACTAAGAATCTTCAATGTCACATTTCTAAACGTTTCTATGATTTATTTTTCTCGACACGAGGGTTTTTGTATGAGCTTTATATCGCTGTCTGCCTTTTTGTGAGATCCCTCCAAACTACTTCTATTGTATTCCACTCATTCGTATTCCATTAACCTATTTATTCATCACAATAAACCTTTAATACTTTTACTAATGGAATACACAGGATCACTTTCGTTTTGTTGTCGTTAACGAAACTCTTTTGGATCAATATCAAGTCTGAAAACTTGAGGATTTATATATTCAAAAAATAGTCTCTTATATTTTAGTATTGTCCTCAGTTTTTTCGTTTCATACCAGTTTTCATCTTATATATTTACGGAATTATTGCTGTTTAGTAAAATAAATTATGACCAAGAACATAAAGTTTAAAGTAAAGCAAGCAAAAGTTTGAGTTTTAAACTTTGGATGTTTATATTGCAAGGAATTTTATTACAGAATTCCCATTTGTTTACTAAAATGTAAATTTCATCGGAATGAGCGTAAGGTATTCAAGTCGCGAATGCAATTTTCTGGAATGTCACACGTGCTAGAGAAATGCCCAGTTCGGATTCAATACATTGCAGTTTTCAATCCGGCATCAGGTAAACGGTGGTGTCGGGGGTGTACGTAAATCGTCGATCCGGATCGAAATCGAATTTTTAATAGAACTCTATTGGTTTGTCCAATAAATCTTGATTCGAATTCGAGGCAAGCATGCGGAGCGGTTCTGGTCTTTTTGGGGTGTGACGAAATTTGACATCTGCCGTTGAGTGGATTGCTTTTAGAGCTGGCTATTTTCGAGTCGTTTTCATTGATTTTATTGGTTTAATAGTTAAATTCTATTTGTCTTATTCAACGATGTGAAGATTCTTTTTTCAGAACAGCGAGTTATCAATTATCGAATTGTGAAAACATGATTTCTGAAACAATTTATCTACTCCAAGCTAGTCAGACGTTGGTTTGTAGAAATCTTTATCGAACAACCAAGTAACAGAATTCCAATTTGCTTTCATGTACAAGTTACTTGTTGTATCAGCAAAGAAACTTTTCTGCGGTGCTCTTTCGAAAGGATAAAAGTCAAATAAAATTCGTAGTTTGAGCTCTTGCTTACATTTACTTGTGCAATATTGCAAATTTTTAATATTTATTTGTTGAAAATTGTTAGTCATCATTGTATTGTCCTGTTCCAATTTTAAGGTAGTTATTTATTCTTATACGCTTTTCTCTGTCGTCATTTCAGCAGTCTCTTTGTTCCTCTTGTTTCACGTATTCATCTATAAATGCCAACTACTTTAGAAATGTATACATTTTTAGTTTTTCGTGTGGTTATCTTACCTTCGTCCACAAATATTATTAGTATAATGTAATGAAATATTTTTACTGGAGAAGCAATACAATTTATACAATTTCCTGTGAGGTAATTCACAGTTGGAAGTTAAAAGGTAATAACTATTGATCTTAAAGTAATATCTATTAAGGCTTGACGTGTACAGCTCTCGGTTGGAAGTTAAAATCGCGCAGCCCGGTCAAAAGATGAAAGCGCTTACTCGGCGTCGTCTTGATTTATTGGCTCCCCCTTTTCGCTGGCTCGAACTGCTTCGGAATCTTTTGCTTTAACAATTTCACTTTATGAAAATTGAAAGGAACTACTTACTGTCTACGAGAATATTGTTAAGAGTTTTATTTTCCGCGTTCAGAGTTGTTTTTATTATATTTTACAAACAATGATTGTCGGATATTAAATTTATTGTGGAAGTTGTGTTTCTATTTTTATCATAGTTTGCTCGATTTTGCAAAGAAAATACTGCACGTACTACATTTTTAGAACCCTTGTATTCTTTTCATAAGGAAAAAAAATAAATGGATGAGGAAAGTATCTCACTTTTTACGCAATCTATTCAATTTCCATAGAAGTACTCTTCAAATTACAATGTTATTAAATTTCAAGAAATTATAATCCTAAATATCTTATCGAAAATTAAAAGTAATGAGAAGATAAAGTTGATACTCGTGCATATATTCACTAATAAAAATCACGTTTCTATTAAATTGTATATTTTTCCTGTTAGTATATTTTCCTAGTATTTAACTGTACAGCTATTGTTACTTTGAAATGTATTTTAACGTATCCTGCGGGAATATTTGCGGTAATTGTGGCGCAAATGAGAATTTCCCACTTTTCCTGTTTCATTTTAAAAATTGCATTCGGTCGTACGTGAGCTTCATACGAAGTTACATATTACCAGCCTTGTCGCAGCAAATGAAAGGTAAGCGTTGGAATCGGAATTAGATTTTAAAAATACTTCACATTCACTTCGTGATGATAACCTACGAATGTTGAATACATTAAGCTGTGATAGAGCCAGCATTGTTTATGTTTCTGCCTAATTAAATCAAATGTAACTGATGTAAATTGGTAACGAATATTGAACCAGAAAATAAAGGTTCGGTTGCCTGGAATTTTTTCAATGTTTTTTTTTTTATTTATTAGACAAAAGCATAAATTTAAAAGTACAATAAGAGACGTTATAAGTGGTACAGAAACCCACAGGATTTATGTGTGACCACTGGTCGCTTAGTTTATAGCATATGAAAAATAATAAAGAAACTTAGACTATTTTACTCAAAAACAACGCTGTTTTTTAACGGTGAAAGAATTTGAAATCGCCCAGCAGCCCCCGAGCCAATACAATGCATACAAAAACACAAGTCTCTCCTCTTTATAATATTAGTATAGATTATTTTAATTTACGCATTACATATTTGTTGTTTTAACAGGGCCGATTTCAAATTAATTTTACATTTTGATGGTTTTTTAATTATTTGTTCGAGCACAATGCTTACTAACGCTTTAATTAATAAGCAAGATTGCAATTGAATGTTGCAATCTTGTTTATTAATTAAAATGCAGACTAATTCCCTTCTGCTTTATTGAAGTCGTTCATAAATTCTAGTCTAATTGATTCTTTGCAATTTCCATTTTATAGAGCTACAATGCTTTCATTATTTAAATCCAATTAGTATTACTCTATAGTATATACGTTGACATTGATCCAAACGAGGGTAAGGTTTCAAATTAGTGTCGTTAGTTATAGGCGACATTTAGGTAATCTTTTGGGCTTGCACTCAAACTGTCATGGCTTCTGTTAATACGACGGACCCTTCGCTGTCGTTAGACTAATTTAGTAGTTTAATGAGCCATGCTCTAAATATACCTAACGTCGAAGAAGAAGGGTAATTAAGTACAGAGTGGAGCAGCGTTTAACTGTTTACCTACTGTTTAAATAATTACTTTCTCAGCTTTAGTACATTGGTATAGCGTTTAGTAAATTGTCCGTATTTAAGTTCAAGAGTGGCCAATTTATAAGTCTAATTGATGGTTGTAATATTATAATTAGTTGTATGTTATTGTTACTAAATTAACTAAGACTTTACTGATTGCTTAAACATATGCCAGAATAATAAGTTCGTTGCAAAAACGGTCACTTTTAATTAAAGAATAGTCTTCTCTTTTTAAAACATGACATTTCAAATATACGGTTGAATGAGAAGGAATTTCTTGGTATCAAGTTAAGCTCCAATATTCTAGATGGAACTGTAAAGGTGTGACGATATGAGAGTGCTAACGCTCGCCCGAACAGGGTCTATCAGGAATATTTGCGAGACAGTTGCGAAAACGTATTCGTAACGTTATCGAGAAATTTTGTATGGGATTTGTTGTTGTACGTTACTGTAAAATCTAATACAAATTATGTCGATGACGAAAAGTTTCTCACGAATATTCCTGATAACTCCCGGTTAATGAGAATGGCGGGATTCGAAAAGAAAAACGTCACGTGTAACATCTTGATATATCGCTACGTCATTGCTTCCATTTACATAATGTGCTTATAAGTGTACGATATGAAATATGCTAACGTGCTCCAGTAATGCTAATGTAATACTTTTTTATGCTATGATTTTTTTTGCTCCGTATTTTTATCCATTTACTTGTGCTGACGTAACTGCTACATATACAATAATGCAATACTAATTGATTCCTTCCAAAACAATTCTGAGAAGTAGAGGAAAACCAATTACTTCTTTAAGAACTATCCAAAAACGACTTTTGTCAACTTGTATGAAAGGGAGCACAAAAATATTACTTTAAGTAGTACCTTAGATAAAAAAATTGAGATCGATTATAGGGTTCGGCTAAGTAAACAAGCAATCTCCATAATGCATCATACGGAAGCAAAATAATGAGGAACTCGTGACTCTAGCGTTCTATCCATAATCAGTTTGTGATGGAAAAAAATAAGCTGATGACGTCATCGTGTTCAAGGATTAGAAGGTAAAGGTTTTGTCGATGAGATGTAACGTTGCCAAGACTGGTTAATGTACAGACGCTCTTATCGTAATGATGCGTGAAGCGTAAATAGAAAAAGCTTCATACGAAATGAAAGTGCAAAATAATATTGTATGAGCGAGCGACTGACGCCGCTTGGTGTTATATTAGATTTGTACTGACCTTTAAAAATCACGGAGATACAGGGTTTCCTTCTTGAGGATTACGTCTTGGACGTAATTGTAAACACCATCGATTTCTACATCATCAAGAATTAATTGATTTATTCAGATTTTTTTACGACTGAAATAATGATCAATCTCGATCCAGTATTTCTTATCCGATCCATTTTGAACACAATATTATAACAATATTTTCTGATTTAACTGATAGATTTCTACCACTGGTCAATAGGCGATCAACCATATTTTTATTTCCTAATATAAAGTAATTAAAAATCTCGAAGATTGATAATTAATTTGTTTACAAATGGATTACACAAACAGTTATTTACTCTTTGAAATCTTACTAATGTTATTAATACGAAAGTTTATAGAGCTGGATGGGTAGATTGATGGTTGGTAGATTTTGTAGCCTAAACGGCTGAACAGATCTTGCTGAAATATGGCATAGAAGTAGAGGATAGTCTGGAAGAACACATATGCTACTTACTTTAGCTTTTTTAAATTACACGCGGGCGGAGTGGCGTTTAATAAACTGATAATAAAATTATCGGTTTTTTACAATATAAGTAATCCAATAAATGTAACATAAATTGAATCCAGGTGAGTGGAGGGAGCAAGTTTGAGCGCTAAACGTTGCTAAGATAACTTGGAATTATTCCAGTGAAAGCAGAAAGTTTTAATTGATGATACTCGAAGAGGATATTAGGAGGCTGAGTGGAAAGGTGGGCTTAGTCCGGGGAGCTGTTTGATACATTAAGCTCTCTTACCTTTGGATGCTTGAAAATGTTCTCTACAATATTGTTGATCTACGACTTTATTATAATAACTAGAAACTCATGTTAGAAGATTGACCAACCTAAATTTTAATCCTCGATCAAACCGTTTTAGTTTCACAACTTAATACTGTGTGTAGATATGAGGATATCCTCAGATTTAATGAGTATGTGTTTGGATGATGTGTTTAGCAATAAACTAACGATACAAGTGCAAAAAGTTTTATATGATTTTATAACTTTTCTACAGACTAGCTGTTGCTCGCGACTTTGTTCACGTCAAATTTAAAAATATTACTTATGATACTTAGCGATAACGTAGCTTTCTCATGATGATTTTTTTAAATCGACCCAGTATCTTTTGAGTTATTTCAATAGATACAAAAATACAAATCTTTCCTCTTTATAATATTAGTGTAGAAAAAAGAGATGTCAATTTTTTTTAAATACATTAAAATAAAAATCTGGTATAAAATGTCTTGTAAGTCAGTAGAAAACTATGTAATTGCAACCGCAGCCAGTAACTATATCAATTAGGAAGAAAATTAAGAACGAAATAAAATTTAACGAGCTCGGAGGAGCATCGCTATAGTTGCCATCCCTTGCCTTGCCAACAAAAGTAATGGCGTGCAAGTTAACGACTGTTCGTAGTTCAGGTGACACTCGGAAGCCTTTTAGCAAAGTTCCCGCACCATTCAATAACTGACGATCAATTAAAACTTGGCGTCCGCACCGACTTATGAGCACTTTTGCCTAGAATTAATTTTAACTCTTGGCTTGATTAAAATTTGCAATCAATGGTGAGAATTATTACGGATAACGTTTTTTATTTTTAGTTTTTTAGTAGTTTTTACTACGAAATTTGTGAAATCGTCTTAAGGTTTTGATTGTTTTAAATGGACAATAGATTTTATTATTTCACTGTTTAGAGTAAACATGTTTGAATTTTTAGGAAAGTTCAGAAAGCATATAAAAAGGTACAGTATTATTACTAGTACGTACGTTCCGTCTTACCAGATTAATACGTTTATCTTTCTTCTTACTGATATTATAAATTCGAAAGTTTAGTTGTATGGAAGAATGTTGTTAAAGTTTGGAGCCAAAACTGCTGGACCGATTTCGATGAAATTCGGCAAAGATGAAGAGGATAGTCTGGAAGAACACATATGCTACATACTTATCTTTATTTTTTTAATTCACGCGGACGGAGTCGCTAGCGAAAAGTTGTAATCTAATAAAAATATTAACATTTAAGGATTCTGAAGATGGTTTAAAGATTAACAAAGTTGTAGAAAATTTGAAACGGTTTTAACAAATAAACATCTATTTGAAATAACTAGGCCGGTGTTTTGTCTTTAAGGTAATTAAAACAGTACGTAACACAGTCACTTTAATTATGTCTATTAGAATTACAAATATTACTGATGTATGTACGAGTACATATTGTGATACATGAAATTCCTTGAATCAAATTAGTGCTAGCAAGACTCGTTTATTGTCTAATACTCGTAATTATAAGGAATTCTAAACGATCAGTTTTATCTGACAGTGTTATCTGAACATTCCGAACCTTCAGATAAATCTAACAAAACTGGAACAGTTCAGATCTCAGTTTTATCTGCACGTTATATGAAACTGAGTGTGTGTATTGTGCTTTATATGTAACTGTTAAACCGGCGAATATATTTACTTAGTAGAAAAAATCTTAACTACAATATTTGTATTAAAATACATAGAATTAACAACGTAAATGTGGTAATATTTCAAATTGTTTTGAACTGATAATTCAAAGAAAACAAGCAACGTAGTAAATTAACAAAGAGCTTTACGATATTTCATTAAAGCCGCATAATGAAATAAAGTGAGGCCTTCATTACTAAACATATTTTACTCGTAAACCTTTATTAATCCAATGTTAAGTCAATTAGGCGTCGAGTCCCTTATTAAAGGCGGATATACCGGATACATGCGGATATAAGTGCTCCGGGGCGCGTCGGGTCGGAAACTAAAATCGGTGCGCGGTCGCCCGGGGCCTAATGGGCCCCGTAACGAGGGGCCTCGAGAGCCCTTGAGATCGCACCGACTCAGGGCTGCCAACCTAGAGCATTCTTCGATACAACGCTTTTTACTCTAATAGGCTTGGATAAATAGAAACTCGTTAACTCTTTCTTTATTATCTTAAATTTAAATTTACTATAATGTCTATTTCAAGGAAGTTTTGGTCTCACTTGTTATTTTATGAGCGAAAAAGAATGTTGGAAAATTAAATTGAATTGGCAAAATATTGTATTTATTGAATATTTATGGTTTTATACCTTTATCAATGTTTTCAATTACATTTGTTAAAGAGAATTTCCTTGTAACTTTCTTGTCCAAACAGGGGACTGTTCAATAATGTTTACCCTGAATAATTAAATTTCGATTGATTGATAAATAATTTTGTCGACAGTTACGCGGCGGAGCGAAATTAAACAAGAGGTAAGCTTTATAGCTCTTACAAACGGACAAGGAAATATAACCGGACTAATGGAAATCGGCAATAACGAAACGATGAACGTAGGAAAGAAAAAACCATTAAACATTTTCAATAAAGGGCGGTCGATGTCATTTCTTTTGGCTATTAATTCAGCTATTGTGAGTGACACGGGCCGATCGGGTGCGGATTCAATCAATTGACCCTGGCACTAGCTTGGCTTGAAAAGTGAGGGTCCAACGGAGCCGGATCATTCGTTACGAGTAACATCATTACCGAACGTATTGTGTCTAATGGAAAACCCGTTCGATGTACGCAGATGGATTTAATGGGATTATACGTTAATGGTTCTTTTAATATCGGAACGAATCGAAAGAGACAAAGGAACGTTTTTCAGAACAAAATATTGTCATATATAAATTATAACAAAAATGTTAATAAGTTAAAATATTGTCAGTTACCAAAAATAAAGTTTTCTAATTTCTATAGTGAAAGTGTCGGACTAATAATGATAAAACTATCTTTTGCTCCCGACTTTGTATGCGTCGAATTAATAAATGAACTTAGTAAGTAGCTCATATCATTTTCTAGACTGTTCTAAATATGTGTTAAATTTCATCGAGATCATTTGCCGTTTTGGAGATACGTGTTAACAAACAAACATCCATCCAATCTTTTGCTTTTTTATTATTAGTATGAAGTATTAAAATCAACTTATTAAAACTTTCGCGAGACATTAATAATATAGTAGTAGACACGTAAATAATATAGTATAACATATAAATAATAAAGTATTAAAATCCACTTAAAAATGTTTTACGTATGAAAATAATTCTGTAGAATGTAAATATGTACTCATTCATAGCATAGAAGCGATTCTTTTATGTAAACATTTAATTCTCATAAATGGAGGACTAAGGGCCTGTCCCACTAAATTGTAAATTGTCTGATAACAATCCAACGTGAAAAATGTGTGACGGAAATGTCGGATTTTGTTACCTTATCTGACAGTGACGTCATTTTTAACCTATCATCCAGTGGTGGGACAGTCCCTAAAGGGAGCTGTAATACCAGAGATAAAATAATGTTTTAATTTATCGCTAAACCCTCGTGTATTGCGTAACCGATGCTCAAAACGATTTGTACGAAATGTCCTCATGCACAAGGTCACCGACCCACATTGTGACAGGAAGATCTCACTTACCTCGTTGAATCATGAATTTATTTAATCAATTTATACACCAATCAGACCAATGAAATGTATTTTTGGCAGCTGTGAGTTGGCTCTTAATCTGATAGAAGAAATACCGCTTTTGACTTAATCAGAATTAAGATACTTCGTGTTAAGTTGGGAGTAGTAAAACGATAGCTTGCTTAGCACAGACTGTTTATTCAACCAGCTGTCATATTGACGACGGGTGCAGCCGCCAGTTCGGAAAAAATACACGACACTTTGTAATTATTGTGGCTGTCTTGGTTCTTCTAAAGACGATGTAATTTAGTTGTACTTAGAAATCAACATTTACTGTTAAAGAGTGACAATTGAAGCTTCAATAACATTGTATGCTAGACGTCAATGTTTTTATCCGTTTAACTACAAATGCCTAAGAATTAAAACCCGTTTATCTTGTCGTTTTTGTTACTATGTTGAAATAATATGCATAAATATAATTCTTTAGTTCGCATTTTATCTATGGCAGATATTTTTTGCGATTTAACGACAGCATCATAAAAGAAATAAAAAGTTGTTCTGGTTGTTACTAGGAAAGCATAATATGGTTGCACTTGAAGTTACAGGTTAGTGGACGATGGCCAGCACCGTTGTGGTTACACTGGTCTACTGCTCTACTTTGGTAGCATTTTACTGTACTATAATATTGTGGTGTATTTTGTTTTATAGGCATATGGTGAAATAAAACGATTTTGTTGCTATGCATTTTATTAAGCAACAACACATTACCTGCTAAAGAATAATGATTAAATAGTTTTGGAAATAAATTTTTACCTTATCCCTTATCTAATAAGGGTTCAGATTTTTTTATAAGTGCCGCAAAGCAAATTCAATACACTTTTTATGTTTACCGCGAAGTCATGTTCATTCAATGTATTACAAAGGGTTGGGTTAATACGAGGAGTATTTTCCAGTCATGTCTTTTGTTCATGTCACTCAACCTCGTTGTTATTCTAAAAATAATAAACTTGATGTTCCCGACCTTTTCCTTTTTTCCCTAAGGACTATCGTACACAAAATTTCAAAAGCTAACGATTTTAGTTGCTAGACTATTTATACAATTCGATGTCACGGAAGTTTGTACACTATTTCATTAAGATTATCGTAAGAACCGCTGCTATTTTGAAGGTTTCGGAAAAAATCTTTACAGTTGCAATATTAATACAGCTACATAGTCGTCAAGCCTATACAAAGAATAGAAATATCGCATCGTCAATTCAACGCGCGCCACGCTATATACTCTATTGAAGATTGCATGGGTTTTATAGTTTTACCTTGCCTTGTGTACAAAAGGCCTAAAACTTGTTCACGATCGACGCATCATTTTTAACGTCCTTAAAAAAATAATGACAGCAAATTGATCATTTAAACAGAAGCATTGTATAATTTTATAGGGGATCAATAATTGCTTGCAGTGCAATTTAAGTCGCATATCAAGTTTGTAATTTTGAATTGGCACGTTGGGAAACAGAGCGAGAATTCTATTCTTTAAAGTGGCGTCCTTTACTATCGAAATTAGATAATTTTTTTTTTAATAACAAGGTGACAAACGAGCAAGCGGCCACCTGAATCTACCGAAAGGAAAGCGACCGCTGCCCATAAACATCGCAATTGCAGATGCGTTGCCTACCCTTAATTGACTGAGGAGGAGACGCACATAAAGAGGACATTTCCCCTTCCTATGCGACTTCTCCACCATCAAATCCACTTTTCCTTCCCATTCTTTCCACTTAAGAAAAGGGTGAAAAGTGAAAGGGACTAAAATTAGGCCTCCGGCACCACATTCATCAGACGAAACGCGGAATTGCTCCCACTTGACGCCTGTTTTCTGTGTAGTTGTGGTATTACACCGGGCGAGCCGACCCATTTGTGCGAAGATGTTAAAGCGGGCTCTACCACTGTTACCTGTCTGTTTCTTCGTTTCCCGTCAATGAAGTTGTCAACTGCACTGTCTTAATACCTGCATAGCAAAAATATATCTATCTCTTTAATTTTGCTTAATGAACAAAGATAAAGAGAGGGATGACATACTGTAAATGTGTTAATTAAAAATCATCAGGAGCAATGTGACAGAGAGCATTCCCACAGAACCCAGCAGTATAATTCGTATTCTATCCGATGTGCCAATTTAGATACCGTATTTAATGGAATATAAAGATAATAGTTGATGTTTTGTGAAAGGAAGGTCTTATATACACGATACCAATGTAACCGGAACACATCACGATTACTTGATGGTCAGGCTTTTTATGAATATGCACGATTCAGAGATGACAGCATCTAATTACTGTGAAGACGTGATTTGATTAACTTAGTTCTTTGAGTTAGTTATACGAGTATGTCGTGCTATAGAACTCTCGAGTTATTAGTATTTGATTTGAGGATTCTATGTTAAAGATATTTTTAGTCTTAATTGTGTGTAATGGTTATAAATTATCGTAAATAAACAAAAGTGAGTAGCCAATATGTTTTTCCAGACTATTCTCTACGTCTATGCCAAATTTCATCGAAATTCGTTCAGCCGTTTCGGCTACAAAATCTAATAAACATTCATCCATCCATCTAAACTTTCGCATTTATAATATTAGTAGGATTATGGGGTTGTATAAAATATTTATTAATGGATGAACGCAAAATTAAATACATGTTAACACCTAGTTTAGATAAAAAAAAAAAATCAATCTTGGCAAATAATTAAAATCTTCTGAAATTCGTTTTGTTACATTTGTAGAACCTTGGTATTTAGCGTATAGATAATGAACCTTGACTTTTTAATTGTGTATTAGTTGTTTAAAGTTGCATCAAGAATCATCTTAGTAGTTTTCCACAAACCTGTTTTTTATTATTTAAAAAATGCAATATATTCAAAAAAAAGTGTAACGACATCTAGCGAGTACGTTTGCCGTGACCATTAGAAACTGACCTCCATTTAGTCATCATGAACCTAACAAAGGTCGAGTTATAAATACGTTTAGAACGCAGGTTGCACCAGTGAAAGTGATTTGTTCTAATACTGTAACTAAAGACGGTAAACTTTGTATGATATATGTCAGTATAGAATTACAGAAAAGTTGGTTGAGATATAAAGAGAAGAAAGTTTGTCTACAAAAATAAAACTAATGCACATCACTTCTTAATGTCCATGACTAGTATTTTACTTTTGAGTTGAATATACGATTTTTAAATCCTTGGTAAAAATAAGTTCAGAAGTATAAAATTTTCTATCAGAAATAAAACCGCTAAAAAGCAAAATGTACACTGAAATATGTAAAGGAGAATTTTGTTTTTATTATACGAGTATGTCGTGTTGTAGAACTCGAGAGTTCTAAGTATTTGGTTTGAGGATTCTATGCTTTTATCAGATCAGAGATGTTTTTGTTGGTACGCTGTAACGGTTTTGTTTAAGATAAATGTAAAAAAATGTAGCATAAGAATAAGAACTTGCAGTATAAATATATTGTTATCATTGATGTATATATTTAAAAATGAAATAAAAAAAAACAATCCAATCAGCATAGTACCCAAAAATTTATCACAATGTTAAACTGTTCATGTAATATGAATTGACGCAATAAATTTAACGGGGTTTTATAGCTGCCCTTTCAGAATACAAGATCAAATTCATGAAATGGCCGTGCGTCGTGAAATAAAATGGATAAAGGTGGGTCCGCATCGTGAATAGAATTTACGGCGTCGGATCAACAATTTATACGCAACGTTTAATGTTTCACGCTGCACCGAAAAATTCCTTTAAAAGTAAGAAAGACAGTAGCTTGGTGATCAAGTCAGATCAGAAGACATTGATATTAAACTTCTAGCTCAAGTATACAATGCAAACTTGTGGTCAAACACGAAGACGGGTTCAGGTCTGACTTAAAGACGCTGAAAGTGGTAGCTGCATTAAAGCAATTATAATTTCTACGTTAATGAAACTTCTGTGATAAAGGAAACCAGCTCTTATCCTAGTCCCACTTGCTGTCTGTATATTTTACAGGAGTATCGTGGGAAGCAATTACGAACGTAATTGTTTGTATTCGTTGGCAACAGCTCGATTGTTGAATTTACATGTATGTTGCAACATATTGTTCATGTTAATTAAAATTGGTGATGTATCTCTTAAAAGTATAAAATAAAAAAATATTTGATTGACCAGGTCGCGGAAAGGTCAATTTAGACCTCTATTGGATATGATTTTCTATGCAGTCGTCTGTTTTCAGATTATACCAGTACAATTGTTTAAATCTCTGATGCTATTATAACAATTTCCACATGCTTTTAGAATAACGTAAGATATAAAGTTATGGTATGCAGCTTTTTTTTGAGGTTATAATCATTTGTATCAGTATTAAAGAGAATAGCTTGGCCATTTGATATTTAGTAAAATCCCAGAGTTGGTTTGCTTTGTCCCGAGTGTTTACTGTTGGCGGTAGGGAGCGGCTCAATTAGCCGACCGCTCGGAGCGACAGCGATCCGTCGAGGCGACGTTGCGGTTCTCGCTAAACGTCCGTACCCGCCGACGACCAAATTACGACTGAATTTTAAATGCTATTTTGGAGACGTGTTTTTTTGTTATTTACATCGTTGTCTCTGATTATCAGACCTAATTTCGAATGCGTACGTTGTTTGAATAAAAATTATTTTATTTGCAATTGAAAAGGTTTTACATATTGCTAAATAACGTTCGAGGTCCTGAAGAAATGTGTACTTCTTGAACATTTAAAATTATTAATTGTTCATTCAAAAACATAACTATTTACGTAACTACTAAAAATTAATCACTTAACAGTAAACTGTGAATTATGACCATTGATTTTTGTATTTAAATACAACTGAAAATGCCAAAGATCTAACTTGCAACAAATATTGCAGCATCGTCGGTGATAATACGTAAATACGCTGCAGTGCAAATTCTTTTAGCGCAACTAACTCGTCGTTTATGTCAAGGGCGTTCGTTCGCGCCTCGCGCCTCGTCCCCTGGCCTTTATTGCACGTATACCCGCTCGTGTGGTGATGCTTTTTTGTTGCATAAAATTTAATTAAAACGGCCTTTATAGTAAAAGGGACTCGTGCATGGTATAACCGATTACTCGACGGTATTTACGTGTTTGTTTGTTTTGTAATTATTAGTTATTCAGTTGACTCTTAAAGTAAAATGATTATTATTTTGTTTAAATTGGCAATGATTATGAAAGCTTGTCGAATGAATATGAGTTTTACTAAATGTTATTTTAAGATTTTTTTTATCTTAAGGTCTTCTTTTGTTTATTGGTTTCTTTATCATTTATTTAGATTTTAGAATATTAAAATAAAGCGTAAACACACACTGCTTTGTTGCCTAATATATCAGCAATCAGAGGCTATTTTTGAGTAGTTCTTTTTTGATAAAAAGCCCTGCACTTACGTCACGCTTTAGGCTATATATTTTCACGCCATTAAACTTAATGGTTAAATATTTTGGATAAAATGTGGGAAAGAGACCATAAGTTGCTGCCAACATCAAGGAAGCATAATTGCCATACTTCATGTCATGTCATTTTGACATTTGCAATTGAATTTGACAAATGGAATCAATAAAACAATTTTCATAAGTACATGCGAATGAAGTCGCACGGGAACTACTAGCTAGTGTTTTATAATACTGGTAGATAAAATATTTAACATATTAATTCGAAGTGAAAAAATGTATCCGTATCCGTTATCTAGATCTAAAGTCAGAAACATTTCAATCAAAGCAACATCAGCGACTGAGGCACGTACGAAACTCATTTGAGTAACAAAACATAACGCTCGTAAAAAACGAATTAAGCTGTACTCTCCGCTAGAAGCGCTTTTTGTTGTTCCATGCATTTCCGTGCAGTATGACGTAGCGCAAATGAAAAGAGCTGGAAAGAAAGCAATTTAAGTCTTGTCACAAGCAGCTGGTTGCCAAGCTAGCACCTTAATTGAGAATATATTAACTACGAGGCCGAGATCGTGCCCTCGCATGGAATGTCTTCTAAACATGTGTGGATTTTTTTACGTATTGATTAGTAAGAAACCAGTTGTGACTGTTTAGAAGCAATCTAGTGACTAGTAAGACAAAAACCAAGAACCATGACATAGTAAGATTTTAAAATTTAAAAGTCAAGATTTGTTTTTGTAAGCTATTACTAACACTTCATTATTCTGCTCTTTTCTCGACTTGGCACAATATGTACTTTTCCGTACATCCATCAGCCTTCATTGTATTCATAGTCCCTTCATATGCATATCCTTTTACATTCAATCTATTGATACATACTTTGGTCTTCTACTTTATTGTAGTCGTTATTTTCTTTTTTATGTTATGCCATTGACACTTGTATCATTCAAAGATTTTAAATTCATAGTTTAATGTCATCGTCGATGTTTAATCTGCCTTTGTCATGTTTACAGATAAAAATATTGTACACACTCATATAATACTAAACATATAAACTGTGGACTTGTAGACCTTTAATATTATAAGCTGTTTTCTTAGAATCCTGCGTTCTCAGCATTGTTCTACACTACGAAATCCGTACAATGAGTTTAACTCAAGTAATCACTTAATCGACTTGTTTACGTTATGTAAAGGATGTTTTTGTCCAGTTCAGTTCATGTTTGCATAGTTGTATCTTTATTTTAAAGAGGAGATTTCCTATTTTGTTTTGTTTTTAATGCAAAAGTGGAGAGAAGCTGTAAAGTGCTGCACGTGAGTCACGGGGCACTTCAAGTTTTATAAAAATAAAACCAAATACAGATAATGCATTCCGTAGTAACAACCAAATACAGATAATATTTTCTAACACCCGATGCATTGTATCATTGTTGATTTACGCATTATTTACTCTTTTTATTCCTATTTATTCCTATATACTTTATCCCATCGGAATCGCATGATCAGTTTTCTTTTGTTGGTAATCCATCTCACATACGTTACTATTCTTTTTATTTGTAAAACAAAGAACGGTCTTCTCTAGTTACACTATCCCCTGATATCACAATCGGAGTCTTCAGATGAAAGACCCTTGTTAATGTAGATATGCAATTAACGTTTTATTAAAAGATGGCTTTAAATGAACCACAAAGTTGCATTATTTTATTGAATATATTAAAACATTCTTTCACAAGTATGGTTTCTGACAAATGACGATTAGCATGGAAAATTAATTATTTGCTAACAGTTGATAAACTCGGGTTCGCGAACATGTAAAAACGATGTTTTCTTTTTATAAATGCTTTCAAGAAACATTCTCTAGGACAATTTAAAAACCGGTCAATAAAATTATTGGTCGTAAAGAATACGTTCTTTTTTTTAAATTTCCACAAATTGATGATTGCAAGACCATTTCTATCCAGTGTTATGGACCTGGCTCTAAAACTGGATTTAAAGGTCGAAGAAAACATGTTTGACTTCTCTACTTATAGACTTGGAAAGGCCTTTGAACTCGAAAACAGTGGCTAAAGAAGTATACGTTTATTTTCATAAATGAGGTAAAAATGTGATCAAATTTCAACTTCCTATGTAACGCGGAAGTGATCTGTCACGCCGAAATAAAGCCGCAGTTTAAATGTGGAATAATTTTCATTTTTGTTTCCATTAGCATTTTTAATGGCAACATTTGGTTAATTTCCTTTGTAACATCAACGATAATGTCACATTTCCGACAACAATAAACTTTTTTAGAGTTTAAAGTTTCCTGTACGAAAATTATTTTAGTGTTTTTGATACTTACAGAAACAAAATGCTTGTTATAAAAATGAAATAAGTTTAAGGTTTTATCCGATTTAAGAATTTTTAAGAAGTACGAAGGATTTGTAAGAACACGACCCTCGGAAGGAAAAATCTTGACTTATAAACAATCGGAATGCGTATAAAACAGCTCGTTTTTAATCCTGATAATTTCTAAAGGTTAGCTGGAATAGTGTGACTATATGGCCAGGATATAACGTGTTCAAGGTGGGAGTCATCGACCCTCGCCTACAGCGCCCCCTCTCGAGAGTTCTACTAATGACATTTGCGAGGTATTAACTCTATACGTTGCACCGTGGCCGCCTCCGCAATTACGTTTTTATTTTCTATTTTCCATTATCGCCTACTTCCTTTACGGCGTTAAGGATTTTTTATACTCCCTTAATTATTTCCCCGTCGGTCATTGTGCAGTTTTTGCAGTTTATTTCAGAAAAATTAGCGCTCTATTTACGGTAGCGAACGAGCTTCGCAGCTACGTTATTTATGGGCTCTGTTATCCATTGTTTCTTGGTGTGTGTCGAATGGATATGAGATTATTTCTTTACGCTACAAAAATAAATCTATTGTTAATTTTCTACACAATTAAATCTCCTACAAAATTTATAAACGATTTCCTTACTGTATATAGTTGTTTGTTTTAACAAAAACAAAATCATATACAGAATGTTCGTAAAAACATTTACTAATTTTAGTATGTAGTTATTCTTTTAACCAGACGCAACACTTAGCGATTAAAGTAGTAAGTTGTAATTGTAACGTATTTATTGTTTTTAAAGACTAAATATTAAAAAAACACTTAAGTGAAACAACAATTTTATTTAGCTTTTTGTATCCATTACTCATTAAGTAAAGTCGCCGTCCTAATGACTTTAAATGGAATGAAAAAGTGGCAGCTTGCTGGCCAGTATGCTAATTTAATTTTTCAACGAAAGTAGGTTACGTAATCTTTGTTAGATTAAAATATCGGTCCTTGTGACTTATGTGAGTATAGGCAAAATAGATTGTTGCAAGAATATATTTCAAAATGATAGAATTTTTGAATATATTCAATTATCTATAAAAGAGAACAGAACTTAGTAAATTATTTTTTAACTGATCGAAAACTCAATTTTATTTTACTTAATAATCACTTAGCACATGTGCTGGTCTTCCGTGGTAGCTGAAAATGACACTACTTCTTGCCCCTATCAGTTAATCACAATTGCCCCAATCATTTTTCATCTCTAGTAATTAACACCGCTTTATACTTTAACTCCGTGTCAATTTCACTTATTCCAAAACCGTTTTCCAATCCATCAAGTTATTAGTTTACGTTATTTTAATAATGTTTCGCTAGAAAACTTTTTTGTAGACGGAACAAATTCAGTTTTTAAAACCAAAACTATAGAAAAAAAAATATAGTCAGCTATTTAAATCTGGACGTGAAGTGATATTGAAATTACGAATTTTGAAATAAATTCCTGTCACAAAAATAAAGTTATCGTGGAATATTTAGTGGTGCTATTTCGAAGTATTTTTTAGTTTCGTTAACAAATGCCTTTTGCGTACAAAACCGCGAGGTTCTTGAGAAATGGCAGCGACAGCCGACTCCGATAATGTAGGAAGCGGAGCAATCCATCAGTCGTGCGCCGGAAGCCCTCTCACCCCTTACAAAGGCTCCCTACGAACAAGTTCTACCATTAGTACCTGAAAGATTTCGCTACTCGATGTTTTTAGAGCGGTCGAAGCAGCCAAGTTTTAGACGACTGAATCGTTGATCAAAAAAATTACTGGTAAAAATGCTACTAAAGTTGTGAATAATACTAAAATTAACAACTTGGTAAACCTTTATTTTAATAATCATAGCGGTGCCGTTTTATTTTCTTCTATGTAATGTTGTAGGTTTCAAAATCATGTCGTGCGAAATAAAAAAAAATAAAAAACAGAGTAGCCCATGTATTCTTCCAGACAATACTCTACATCTATGCCAATTTTTCAACGACATCCATTCAGCCGTTTAGGCTACAAACTCTAACAAACATCTGTCCATGTAAACTTTCGCATTTATAATATTAGTAAGATGTAATAGAATACTTTTTATATAGTGAATTTGAATTTGTTTGACTTATTTTTTCTTTTTCTTTACAGGTTCCTTTTCTAAGAACATGGATGTTCCCTTCACGCGTGCCTGGAAATATCAGAGATGAATCAAAGAACTAGAAAGAAAACTGTCAACTTTTGGCGCGATCAGGCGAATTTATAGCCTACCCGCTCCCGAGTCCATGTAATGTAAAGAGGACCGCGGAAGGGACTATACTAACTGTCATATCGAGAAAGCATATCTCAGAAGTTGTGAAAGAAAAATCTAAAACATATCTGTATAAATACTAGTCACCGTTTGTGATTGTAGTTTAAAACATTATTGCTCAAAAATCGATTAATTCCTGTAGTGATAGAATTATTTATAGAAAAAATTAGATGCATATCGACGTATAACTTTAATAAAAGATTAGTTTGTTACATATCAATTATCTATGAAGATGAAATACTATAGTATGTTCTTCTTGAGGAGGCGGACGTTAATATTGAAGGCGGTGTTGATACTGACAGCGGTTTGGTTCATGGTCGCTTTGCTGACGACAAATGGAGGATCAAGGAATTCAATTGTCGCTCCTCCGATAGAATACGAAGATGCTGAAGCGAAACCGCTAAAGATGGCAAAGCCAACGTCTGGGAAGAAGAAAAGCGAATCTTATGGAAATAATTTATCAGATGGTAAGCTTAGTGGTAAAAAAGAGCATGGCTTTTGGTGTAGGCTTATAACTTCTAAATTATTATTTTTTTATTCAAACGCTTTACTTTGAAATGGAATGCAATTTAGTCAATATATAATAGAACAGAGAAATATTGTTTTCAATATAACAAAGTTACACAAATTGTTTTCATCCTTATTTCAACTTTATTTCCTCCTCCTTCATTTCTAATTTTACGAATTGAGATTGTAAAAATAGAAGGTACATATTGAAAATGATATTTCGATAAATGGCTTAAAACCAAGTTTTGATCATAAACAAATACTAGTAAAAGTACAAATAGTAAATTAAAGTGGCGATAAAACATTACTTACCACAATTTAGTTGGTTCATTAATTTAAGGAAGCTCAAAGTTGGTGTCTTCATTTTTCTAGTAAAACCTTTTCTATCGTTTACTTTGTAAATCCATCATTTGTCGTAAGAAAAATAATTTGCCTTTTGTTATCCACTTTTGTATCGTCACGCGATTCTTTTATGCTTAATAAATCACAAGTTCCCCTTACCCAGCTTTATCTACATTCCTTTAGAAGACGATTGTCTTTCAAATAGCAAGGCAATAGAAATGATAATGAGGGTAGACGTTACGGAATACTTGAATGAATACCGAATGAAGATCCCTCTTTCATCCTTCTTAAGAACAATGTTTCTCTGTTTCTAATGACTTTTGCGTTATTTCTTGTTACTTATGATATTGCATGCTCGCTTGTGACGGCACAGCTGTTTATATCGTTTTAACAATTTGCATGATATTAAGCATTTATTTACAACAGTGCGGACGAGGATCGATTGGCTTGGTCGGATCGCTGGCGTCCCTGAAGGTAATAACTGCTTCATTTAAAATCATTTTCGATTCCTGCGATGAAAAGAGTTACATGTTTTATGAGATATCTTAAGATATGTGATTCTTTACGTTGTATGGTTCGTTTTGTTTTTGGTATAATTTTAGGCTTTGCATTTAGTGCTTATATTAGTAACCAGAAATGGGATGTGTAGAAAATTGACTAGTTGATGATTAACCGAAAAAAAAAAAACAAAATCGCACTTATGATAATACCATTATTAAATATACTTTTACTCATATAATTAAGAATAACTTTCAGTAATGTTTGGAAAATATAACTTCATTCAAGTGGAAAAAGTGGAGCAAGAGAATATAATGGCGGGAGGAAAGAACGAATTTTAGACACAAATTTTAATTATTTCAAAGCGCAACTTTCATGGCTGCTTTTCTTCTCGTGTTATATTTTCAACTCAATAATATGATGTGGCATATTTACAGTAATTTAGTTCACATTTAGATATTCACCGTATATAGTATTGGTAGTATTATAGATAATTACTTGTAAAAAATCATTGCATAATTCTTAGGGCCTGTCCCACCATTGGCTGATACTCAGATAGTTTAAAAATGACGTCACTGTCAGATAAGATAACGAAATCTGAAATTTCTATCACATATTTTACACGTTGGATTTTTATTAAACAATTTTTTATTTGGTGGGACTGGCCCTCAGTATTATGACAGATTTTATAACAATAACTATACGTTGATGTGTTTCTAGTCAATTCAACTAGTGCGGGGCACCATTTTTAAGTGTTGGCATATGTTTTTTGGATTACATATTCATATTATTAAGATAAAGCCTCTCGTCATGTTGAAGTGAACTAAATAGATTATTTTCTAAGGTATTAGACGCAGCTAACGTTAACATCATGTGTCAAGATACACTGGTCTAATTAAGTTCTAATTGATCACATCCTGTAGGGTTAGGAGTGATCGCAGCTCCAGGCTCGGACAATGCTCCAGGTGAACTTGGCCAGCCAGTTGTATTGCCTAAAAATATGAGCGAAGAAGCCAAATTAGCTGTATCCGAAGGATGGAAGAAGAATGCCTTCAATCAATATGTTAGCGATCTCATTTCAATAAGGAGGAAATTGCCAGATCCTAGGGATGAATGGTGAGAATTTTATTACTATTTGCCTAACAAATATCAGATTATTTCATGGAATTTGTAAATGTGACATGTATGGGGAAATTATTGAAATAAGAACAAAGTAATGTAAATAGGATAATCATGAGTAAAGACGTCCATAATTAAGCTATGAACACCTTCCAACTTATTTTCAGGTGTAAAAAACCCGGCCGATACTTAGAAGATCTGCCTCAAACTTCGGTAGTAATATGTTTCCATAATGAGGCATGGTCGGTGCTCCTCAGAACAGTACATTCAGTGCTAGACAGGTCGCCTGCACATTTAATAAAGGAGATTGTGCTCGTCGATGATTTCTCCGATATGCGTAAGTTATCACTGAGATTTGTCTTATTTACAGAGGTAGTGATTATAATTTAGCATGTGCTCTTAAAGTTTAAAAATAAAAAATGTTAGTACCATAATAAAAAAAGATTTCTTTTACAGCACATTTGATGCAACAATTAGACGACTACATGTCTTCACTGCCCAAAGTGCGGATAGTTCGAGCGACGCGGCGCGAGGGACTCATCAGGGCTAGGCTACTCGGCGCACGATACGTCACTGCTCCCGTCCTTACTTATCTAGATAGCCACTGCGAATGTACAGAAGGTAAACAAAGAAAAGACTTTGAACTATTCCCCAGAAGAAATAAAAAATTGGGCTACAGATATTCTAGTAGTTAAATTTTAATCACTTGTTGTTTTCAGGATGGTTGGAGCCGTTACTAGATAGGATCGCAAGAAACAAAACGACAGTAGTCTGTCCCGTTATCGATGTAATTGACGACAATACTCTAGAGTATCACTACAGAGACTCATCTTCAGTCAATGTTGGCGGTTTCGACTGGAATCTCCAGTTCAATTGGCATCCCGTTCCGGCGAGGGAAAGAGCACGCCACCAACATACTGCAGAGCCAGTGTATTCACCTACTATGGCTGGTGGACTTTTCGCTATCGATAAGGAGTTCTTCGAAAGACTAGGAACATATGACAGCGGCTTCGATATCTGGGGAGGAGAGAATTTGGAACTGTCATTTAAAACTTGGATGTGCGGTGGAACGTTAGAGATCGTTCCGTGCTCTCATGTCGGTCACATATTTAGGAAAAGATCACCTTACAAATGGCGTACTGGTGTAAATGTACTGAAGAAAAATTCAGTTCGTTTAGCAGAGGTATAGTTGGTTACTCCAAGAGTTTTTTTTTTTTGTAAAATAGGATTTATATTGACTATAACTATTTAAATATTTCAGGTGTGGTTGGACGACTACGCTAAATACTATTACCAAAGAGTTGGTAACGACAAAGGTGATTACGGAGATATTACAAGCAGGAAGCAACTAAGAGACAATCTCGGTTGCAAATCCTTTGAATGGTACTTAAAGAATATCTACCCTGAATTGTTCATTCCTGGGGAATCAGTTGCACATGGCGAGGTATGTATAACAGTAATTTTACATTTTATTTTTTTACAAATGCAACTTCATTCAAGAATTAAATATTCAAAATTTGATCTTGAACACGTCAGAAAAACTGCTAAAAATGAATGTTATATAACATGTTACGACGCATATTGACTTCATATTTAGTGCCAAAAATAATACGTGTACTTCCGAATTGTTGCTTACGCAGATCAGAAATGTCGCCTTCCAAAAGACTTGTTTGGATTCTCCAACGCGCAAGTCCGACCACCATAAGCCCGTCGGACTATACCCGTGTCACCGGCAGGGAGGAAATCAGGTCTTTAGTCGTTCAAAATTCGCAAAACTGCGGCAGTACCATCGTTTTAGAAATGTTAGCGGGACATCGTTTCGTCTCATTCTGTTTTTTTCGCTATTGCACTCTCCCATCCTGAGCACATTTCTGGACACGTTAGCGTATTACACTTACAGCACGGAATGATTTATTTTCTTGATATTTTTTGTAACGGTGCATGCTAGATACGAAACCGAGCGTTCGTTAGTGATTTGTGTCTCGACGGTGAAACTTTAGAGGAGATCGAAGGCGCGACCGGACCGCTAATGATTCACAAATGCCATCACGACGGTGGTAATCAGGTATCACAATACAATGGCCGGGTCTTGTTTTAGCTGTGTTGGAGTTTTAGATTGATATTAATTGGGATACCATGTCACACTATTCAACTTATTCAAATATAAAGAATAAGCAGGTAGTCGATTTAGTTTATCATTCATTTGCACTGTAACTTCATCACTCGACCTGAAGTGATGGTGTTACACGCACGCTTGCTTTGGCACGCCTTTTTAAATTTATCGATGGCATTAGATCGCGAATCCTTCTACGGAAATGTGCATCGACTCTGGTGCTGGGCCCGAAGAAATGAAGAAGGCAGTCAACATCTGGCCTTGCCACGGAGAGTACGGCAATCAGGTTTGTCCGAGGCGGCCATCATGTAGCATCTATTTAGCGCTTTGCTTCATCGTAGTTGGTTGTTGGTTTATCTGGGTAATTTAGTTGAGTGTCCTAACTATCACTGATAGATTACTAATACTGCCCACTAAGCGGCTTTTAATCACACTTGAGCAGTTCGGCTTATTTTTGTTCTCATTGTCATGGTTCCATTCATTAAGTACATATTTTTCAAGAGAAAGGAAGGTTAAAAATTATTTATAATAGTTAATGAATGGTCCCTTCTACTAACACTTCACAGTCACTTTGCAGGTTGACTTTTTCAAATTATTTTCTAAATTACAAATATTACATATATTAATGTTACGTGTCTACACGAACGCCCCATCAGTTCTTCAACATTGGTACTGCCGCTAGGTTTATATTTAGCTAAGTGTAGTTAACTCATAGTTTATTTAATACCTATTTACTAATTATGATATTTTGTGAATATTTTACAGAATGAGTATTTATTGCGTAGAGATAAGTATATATTGTAGATTCTTTTATCTTAATTATACTTGAATTGGGTTTTGGTTATTAAAGTTTCTAGTTACTAAACACTGTATAATATAATTATGTATTTAATATGTTGATTATTTTGATAAATTCAATAGGACATTTTGTTCAGTTTCTTAAGGACTGCTTTTCCATATTTGGGAATGGGAAAATAGCATGACTGAAGTGAAGTATTATTGATGATTTCATTTTTAAACATCACCTAAATCAAAAGTTTCGAGCTTCTTATTACAATTTTAATTGAGCGAAGCGTAAAATATTCATTAAAAGTTTCACATTTAAAGGTGGAGGAAGACAAATTAACTCATGCTTATAATTTATGGATTATAATACTGAGTTTAAAGGTTATCGCTCATTACACCCATTGGACAAGGATTCTCCGAGACAGCAACTCTTCGTCAACTCGTGGACGCTGAGATGTGTTTATTTGAACTAAATAAATATTTCTTAGAAAAATTGACATCTCCAGCTGTGTGTAATGAGCGATACCCTTAACATATTTAAATACCTCTCCCTTCTCTGGAAGTAGAGGTATTTAAATACGTTGCACTTTTTTTAATTGTATATTGTAATATTTCAGTATTGGATGTATTCTAAAAACGGTGAGATCCGTCGTGACGAGACTTGCCTCGACTACTCGGGTCATGATGTCGTTCTGTACCCTTGCCACGGCGCCAAGGGCAACCAACTCTGGCTGTATGATCCGAGCGTAAGTGTATACGTTTAAGTCGATAAAAGTTAAACAAAAAAAAAATTACCGTCACATTTAGAGTTGTTTACTGGTTGTTAGTCAGGCTTAGTGTTTATTTACCTAACTAATGTGCGACAGTGTAATAGTTTGAATGATTTTTGCACTAATACTGGCTGGATTCAGCTTTTCATCTTTCCGCCATGTTACAAAACAAAAGATAGTAACAAGTTCGATGTGATAATTAATTTAAAAAATTGCTAGCACTCTTAAAGAATCTAAGCTCAATAAAAATCATAATTAAAAGAGTTTGACCTCATTGTAAGTTATCATTATCTTTATTGATTTATAATGTTTTACAGACGAAGTTATTGAAGCACGGTTCAAGTGAGAAATGCATGACGATAGCTCGCAACAAGGATAAAATTGTCATGGAACCGTGCAGTGACGCTGAACCAAGACAGATGTGGGTTATGGAGAATTTCAACGCAGATAGACTAAGCCCTGAACTCACTGCCGACTAGCTGTCAAATTATGACGTGCTTTTCATATAATGGACTGAGTAAATGTATCTAAAGATTTGTGCTCCGGAGTCACTTGTTGTTGAACGCATTGTGCTTTACGTAAGTGATTTCATGTTTTAGAGATGAATTACTCGTAAATACCACATTTAAAAGTGAAATGAAATGCGATTAAAAGCGCGCGCATATCCTTGATTAAACTATCGCACAGATTCCTATGAGTACGTCCGCGCATATAAGCTCATCGAGCCGACTCGATTTTTAGTTGTGAAATTAAACAATCGACTATCGCACAACAATTGTGCGATAGATAAGTCAAAGGTGTGCACCCGCTCTAAGAGTTCTGAAATTGATCGTAAAGTCATTCTTATTGTTTATTTCTGTATTAAATTGATAACTGCTTTATATTTCTAGCTTTTTAAATTGATGTCACTGTGAATTGTAAAAAAATTGTATCGGAAAATTAGTTTGGTTTTTGAGTCGATAATATTTTGTTAATTATGTCAACTTAGTTCAATATTCTGTGCAGTTTCAGGTTATTTAATAATTTATTCTGTTTTATTTATCACTGCGAAGTATTGACATATATAGTCATCTCTCACATTCCCTTAGAAATAACAGAGACAAAACATTTGTTAATACAATTTGATGGTTATATTGATGTCAGAAAGTGTGTTTAAAATAAAGATGGCGGTATAGTATTCTTCTTCGAGTATTAAATTTACTTAGTAGATTTAGTCTTCTCTTTACTGTGTACATATCTTAAAACATATTAAAAATATCGCATAATTTCAATGTATTGAAATAGATAAATTTTAAACTGAAAATTAGTGATTTTCTGATGACTTGGCTTCTATGTGAATGTTATTGTGATTTTTATCATGTAATAAATGGTAGTCGTAACTTATGGATTAGTGGAAGATATTTATAGTTAGGTTAGGTTCACATGGATGTTATTTCATTGTTACGAATCGTAATTAAAACTTCAGCGTAATCTATATTCCTTTTTGTTTTGAAGTTCTGGAAACTCTGAAATTATTGTATAGCTCTCAGGCTTAATGAATTTATTTGTATTTTTTTTTTATTTTTTGACTGAATGTTTGTATAGCTAAAGTTTAATAGATTTGTCGTCTGGATTTATAAAGATAAAAAATATTTGTAGACGCAAAAATGACATGTGAAACATTTTAGTAGTTCTTTTTTTTTCTTTTTGGTGACTGATAAGTTTTAAAAGTGCCAGTATTTGTAATTTTTAATAAACTACCATATACTGCCATTTAGTCTTCCCATCTAGTATTTCCTTACTGCCTTTATTTCAAATAAATGTTAGAAAATCGTCGTTGATGTTCCAAAAAAAGACATTTTAGATATATGAAAACGCATTTTTTCGTATTTTTCATGTATTTTTTGTATATATTTGACTAGACTAAATTCTTGTATGTAATTATATGTAACTTAATCATGTAATATTAATTATTGACATTAATTTCCAAACGGTAAAGAAAATAATACTGTATTTTCTATACACAAAAATGATGCTATTGAATTATTTGTCATTGTAAATATTATTTGATTTTTATCTCTGTATTAATATCCTACTCGTATTGTAATTTTAGAGTTTTAAAGAAATAAAACGCAATCGGAGGTAGTATTTTTTCGTGAAATCACAGTTAATATATTATAATGATTTTCAACTACTGTAATTATGCAAAATTCTATCTCCTTATACTCTTTAAAAGAAGGGACAACAGTATATTTTAATAATCGATTATTAAAGCCTGTTACACACGCTCTTTATTTTAACAGTCTGATCGTTCAGATAAATCTAACAAAACTGTGAACAGTTCAATTCTCATCGATTAGACAGTTCTGATAGAACTGATCGTGTCTAGCTGACTTTATGGAGATCCGATTGCGTTCTATTTTCAAAATAAATCGTTAGAAAAAATTAAAAATAGTTGTAATTCGTATTCAGATAGGTAATAAAAAAATTAAATGTGCCTTATATCTTTACGTAATAATTATATTTGAATGTTGAATATCTGTATATAATGCAATGTCTCTAGTGTATAATAATAGTTAGAAATAATATCTAGATGGCGATACAATAGTCTTTGTAAAATAAAGCATTATGTTTGATTTGTAAGGATTTGTTTTATTGTAATTACCTCTTTGGAATATCCCTTTCATATTACACAGCCAACAAAATTGGGCAATCTATACTATTAAAGGGGATAGATTTAATTATTTTTTAACCTATGAATTCGTTCGTAAATAGATCTATCTCATATTAAGTGATGAAAGTATGAAAATTTTATTACATTGTTTACATTTGTCAATTCATCAATATCAAATGTCAAAATGACATAACACAATAAATCTTGGAAATCTTGCTTCCTTGATGTTGGCAGCAACTTATGGTCTCCTTCCCACATTAGGGTTTTTATCAAAAATATTTACCCCCTATGTTAAAGGGCGTAAAACATATAGCCTAAAGCGTGAAGTAAGAGTAGGGTTTTTTATTAAAAACAGAATTATTCTAAAATATGATGTAATTGCTGACATCTTAGGCAACAAAGAAGTGTGTGTTTACGCTTTATTATAATAGTATAGATTATAATGCACGTGGTATAAAAAAGTAGTAAAAAACATAACCTCTGTTATTCAGAGGTCTTTAATGATGAAAGAATTTTTGAAGTTGGCCCTAATAGTTTTTGAGTTATTTCAAAACATACAAAAATACAAATCTTTCCTCTTCATAATAGTATAGATAATTGTTATAAACAAAAACTAAGTAACAAAACTTAAAGGAAAAAATACTTGGTGATCTTCCAATAGCCACTGATTGCAAGGGTTCACCTTCAACGTTCACAGACGTGGATGGAATAAAGTAGCGAAGATTGACGTTTTGTAGCAAAATGTTTCGAATTCTCCATTAATTAAATATTTTATTTATTGAATTAAATCAAAAAATAGTGGAATTTTAAAGGTAACAATCTAAATTCATAATAATTGCAGACTACTTCAAATTAAAGTAATAATCAACATAAAATAAAGATGCTGTGTGTGATTGTATCGGAATACTTTGAACCATAATGCACTTTACATAGAATCCAATTTACATTACATCAAATCTGGGTAATAAAGTAACAACACAATTATACAAGCAACGGGTACAATTCCGTGTATAGGAATCAATATTATATTTGCTTTCGCCGGGAAGAGTAATCAAATTATATCAGAAGTTACGTCTACAGTATACGATACTGCAATCCAATATCGCAACTTGAAAAATAGAGAGATATTGCTTGTTCGGAATTGGATCAAGTTCTTTCAAATATGCTTTTCACCAAATAAACTTATTTAAAATGACATTATACGCAATTTGAGATTCTTCGATCCTCTATCTACATCTTTTCTTATATCACAAGCTGGAAAGCAACCGATCGCTGCAAATGACATCCGCAAACAGATGCGTTGCCTACCTTTGATCTATGAAGGAATTTACACACAAAAAGAGGATGTCACTTCCTTCTTTCCATTATTTTAGTATCAAAACTATAACAGACTAGCTTTCGTCCGCAACTTCATCCGCGTAGAATTGTGAAACACAAAAGTGAATAGCCTATCTGTTCTTCCAGACTATCCTCTACATCTATGCCAAATTTCATAGATATCCGTCCAACTCAGGCTACAAACTCTAACAAACATCCATCCATCTAAACTTTCGCATTTACAATATTAGTATGATTAATATAACGTGGAACACAATGTAACGTTAGTTGGTTTACCTTATCAAAATTTGTTCCGCCGTTTCTGAGATTTAAGGGTACTTTAATTTCAGGATTGGGTCGTTTATGAACTGTTCAAACATATACAAATCTGACTATAGAGTCTCTACCATATACTATAACGATATCATTCAGTGAGCGTAAATTATACGATACAATGTGAAGATACATTAGTGTTCGTCGGAAGCGTCGGTCACTGTAATTTATCCTTGCTCGGATTAATTACCATTTGCAACGGCCGAGAGCTTCTGATATAAAACAAGTTACGCAATCCTCTACATTTTGTAATTACAATGTTTACCTTTACATTAAGCGATTTTCCAATATATCACCTGCTTAACTTTTTTTTAGATTTATACCTTATTATCAGACATATAAAAGCCAAAATCCTTTGATTAAATGAGTTTATTTACGACATCACATTAGAAAACTAATATTATGAGTAATTCTCTACCCTATAATACGTGTATTTCACATACAAACCTTCCTCTTTAATAACTATATTTTACTCTTTAAAAACTGCTTCAAAATCCGTAACTTAGTTTTAAAGATTTAAGCTTATATAGAAACAGAAACACAGAGAGAAGCGACTTTGTTTTATTAATTGTAGAGATGCCTTTGGTAAAACCAAATCTGACGAATGTTAACCTAACAAGGCACTAAAATTAGGTACTTTTTAGATTCAAGTTACGGAATAAAGTAGAAAACTTATTAAATACATAATTATTTACTAATCTGTATTCATTTACCATTTGCATTAATAAGAGCTTTAGTTTACCGTAACTTTGTACTTATTTCGTCTTAAACTAATATAAAGTGTGATTCAAAAACAATTGTAATGCAGTTCATGTCTTAGTTAAGATCTTATCTTGAATATAAATGCTCCGTAGACAAAACTATCCCGAAATTCGATACTAGTAAACTCTAAACTCGCCCGCCCGCCTGAATAGATTACGGCTAAAGTAATTACGAAACACAAGTTTGTCAAGAAAGCGCCTACAGACGCCTACAGTTGCCTACAGTCGCCTACAGTTGCCTACACTCCCAGGTACGCCATCCGCTAGAATAAACAAACTTACTTATACATTCAAGAAAATTTGGAAGTCACGTGGAGTTTAGTTAAAGTTTGCGTCTTCTAAAAGTCTTTGCATTTTATAATTCAATTATAGTATTTGTAACAATCTTATTTTGTTATATAAAAACGAAAATCTGGAAAGATACCAAATGTGAAAAAATGTAGCCTTTCTAGTGTTATCGTTTTAATCACATTTGATAACCCAATATGCAGACTATGTAAATGTTCATCATCCATCAAAACTTTAGTATTTTTAATTAATATATCTTAATTCGCTTATTTACTACATATGATATTTTGCATGGTTTACTTAAAAAAATAGAAAACATATTGTGGGAAAAAAGAGCACCGGCTGCGGAATCCGATGACTCAAGCAACCAGTGGTCAGGGCTGCAGAGACAGGAACCTCCTTACAATGCGGTTTCTAAAATAGCCTTTTGAATCGGGCCCTTAATCCAACTGTCTAGCGAGAGTTTTTTGAAATGTTGGTCGAAGCTCTTCGCTATTAGCCCGTGCACCAAAACGTCTATCGGAATAATGGTAATCGATTTCATACGCCACATGGCGGTAACCTCGTGCGCCAGAACTAAATATTTTGATAACGTTACATATTTAATATTAGTAAAAGTAGAAACTTTTATGTGGAATGGATAAATTAAAACAATAACCCACATATACTTATTTACTAAAGTTTGTCTCAATAAGATAGATTAGTTTGACAATTTATATAAAATAGATAAATTTTATTTAAGCGAAATATCGATGATTGTTCGCTGCGTGTTTGTTCATCACTACATCATATGCGTCATTTATCAAACTAATATATCTTATTTGGACAAACTATAGGCCTGTTATAGTTTGTCTTTAACTAAACAGTTTTAATGTTTCAGTATAAAACAACAAGCATTAACGTAACCAAAGCAAGTAGAATTTGTAGCAGCTTTAGAGGCGCTCACAATGTTACTTAGAGTTTTCTCAAATAAATCATACTGTCTTAGTTGGAACAAGCGTATACTTTATTCAAGAGATTTTCCTTACACATCTTGTACAGCGAAACACTTTTATAACCCTCGGTGTTATTAAAAATAGAGATTATTTCAACTTTTTAAAGAAAAAACATTCCATAATTACGTATTAAAACATAATTATATATTCGTTTTTCTTTCGGAGATACTTGTATCTTTGTAAAAAGCATATAGCACCAGCTTTCGTCCGCGTGGAATTAAAAAAAATAGCCTACGTGTTCTTCATGACTGCTCTACATCCATGCTGAATTTCATTGAGATCCGTTCAGTAGTTTAGGTTACAAACTCTAACAAATATCTACTCTAACAATTATAAAACCCGCTTCCCAGGTCCCTGACTAAAAATTGCGTTAGGGGAACGACAGAGCGGCATAAAGCCGCATAAAAAAAACACCCATCTAAACCTTCACATTTTATTAGTGAGTTTTCTTGATGAAAGTCACATTTCGCAACTCTATTATTACGCATAACAATTTTTAATAGCAATGATTTGTTAAAAAATCTCGCTAGGCGCTAAAGTGACGGTATATGCTTATATTCCGTCACCTAGCGAGGTTTTTTTGAGAGAAGTTTTTTTAAGAGTATCTTTGAGGTAAAGCGTATTTAAACACTATTTATTTTTTAAGGTCCATTAAAAAAAGTTAAAAGTAAAAAACACTAACATATATAGTTTTTTTTTTAATTATCTCACTCTAACCATCTGAAAGTCTCGTTTGCAAATAAAACACTGTTTTTGAAACTCGCAATTTTTTATCGTAAGCCACAACAATGTAATTTCAGTCGTACTTTTCGTGGTTAAGGGTACTGTACAAAACGAGCGACATAGAAAGTCATTTTCTACAAAAGCGCCGCATTCGACATTGTAACAAATGAGAGCTATGTGGTTTTTTTAAACAGGAATTTTAGAAACAAATGAGTTATGAAAATGGTGAACAAAAAAGTTATCACTTACGTTTAGTCTCCGCTGGTAAATGCTGTAATCACAAAGTGCTTCTTACTAATATTATAAGTGCGAAAGTTTAGATGGATGGATGTTTGTTAGAGTTTGTAACCTAAACCGTTGAACGGATGTCGATAAAATATGGCATAGAAAGAGGATAGTCTAGAAGAACACAAAGGTTACTAACTTTTTTTTTTATTCCATGCGGATAAAGTCGCGGGCAAAAGCTAGTGTTTCTATAAATTACTCATTGAAGTTTCTTGTTGATATTCGTTACTGTTACAATTTCAACCTTTTTTATTTTCTTTTCAAATTTACCTTTCTAGTACACACATGATATAATTTTCCACTGATTTTGTTTTATTTACTTTTCTTCATAACCAGATGAAAGCTTTTAAAAGACAAACAAAAGTAAGCTGGAACTAAATGCGCGGTGTATTCATACTCATGTGGAAATTCCATTGAAATGTTTATTGAAGTGGAAAGAAATTCAAGCGCTTCATTATCCTATTGCGCTATGCTTAATTGCCTTTAGTATTACTAACCAAGTATAGAGTATAAATAATGATTAGTTTTTTACTATTGCTCTTTTATTGTGATCAATATTCTACTGTTTACCCCAAAATTGTGAATATTGTTTAGTTAAACACGAGTTTTAACTCTTAGGTTGCCTTTGGTTTTTCACGGAATAAAGGGTTGAAGAGTGTTTAAGATAGACATATTTGAAACACTGTCTAACAAAAATGTTGTGTTGTATGAATTAAATAGTGTTCTTCCGCGACTCCGTCCGCGTGGAATTAAAAAAAAAAAGCAAAAGTGCGAGTAGCCTATGTGTTTTTCCAGACTCTACATCTATGCCAAATTTCATCGAAATCCATTCAGCCGTTTAGGCTACAAACTCTAACAAATATCCATCCATCCATCTAAACTTTCCTCATTTATAATATTGGTAAGATGAGAACGATTACAATTATTTTAATTTGATCACTCCTACTAAAATAGCATAGCAAATAATTAAATTGAACAAAATGCAAACTACGAAACCGAGTCAGACCAAATCAAAAACTTTTCACGCAGTCCATTCTAACCATAACGAAGTTATTTTGTGTTTTGTATGCAAGTTGCATTTACAAATTGTTTTACTGTGTTTTGATTGAGTTTTCCTATTTTCACGAATAAATTCTTCTTGATAAAGCTATAATTTACTTAATTATATTTTGACATTGGTAAAGATTTTAATGGCATTAAGAAATCACATTAGCGTAAGACACTGCTATATTGCTTGTAATAATTTAGGTAAGAAATAATACTTATATATCGAGAGATACATTGGTACATGTTGTGTATCTGTAAAATGATTGTTTGGAGCGTTTTTGTATATTTCGTAGAGTTAAATTACATGCTAGAATCATATATTTAAAATACTATACATTTCCATATAGTTTTTTTTTTAAATTATACAATTCCTCTAGCATGGAAGCCAGAGCCTTTATTATGCTTCATATATTTCATTTGCATCATTACATTTTTATCTCATACATTTTACTTTTTATTTTTACATTTTTTTTTAAATACACAAGCTAAGATACATTAAGATTAAAATAAATATTTACTCCATATAGATTTATAAGCGACACTTGATTTGCATAACGAGGCGAAAGGAAAATAAATTAAACCCTTATCGAAACATATTGTAAGTAGGAGGGTCGAGAAAAATTGTCCAAACATAGGTTCAAAACACATGTACGCTCTTATTACATTGTACTAAGAGTGACTTTCCAACAACACTAGTGAAATGCATGTAACATAATTTAAGGTCTAACAAATAATTTTTGGACGTGAGAAATTTTTACTTGATGATTTCGCTTTACTGAAAAATATCTTACAAGCACACTGGTAATATAAATGTAAAGTTCTATTTCTTTGCAATAAAATAAAACAAAAATTAGATTAAAACCTCTTTATTATCATAATATTTTTTACAAACTAGCTGTTCCCCTGCGACTTCATCCGCATTAAATTATGAAAATTTTACTCTATTGTGTCAAATTGTCAATTGCAAATGTCAAAATGACAAGACATGACAAAACTTGGCAATCTTGCTTCCTTGATGTTGGCAGCAACTTAAGGTCTCTTTCCCACATTAGGGTTTTTATCCAAAATATTTACCCCCTAAGTTTAATGGCGTGAAAATACGTAGCCTAAAGCGTGACATAAGTGTAGGGCTTTTCTTTAAAAAAAGAATTATCCAAAAACATGTTGTAATTACTGACATCTTAGGCAACAAAGAAGTGTGTGTTTACGCTTTATTATAATAGTATAGATATACAGTGTTTCATACAGTAAATATATTTAAAAAAATATAATAACAACGGGCTGTAGAATCATGATGATTAAAATAAAAATATTGTTATTTCCGTTATTTTCAAAGTAATTTAAACATCGCTGTAGCAGATTTTTAATTTTGTCGCGGTTACAGTTTTCTCTTACGCGGTATGCATTAAAAAAATATCTGACAGGAAGTATTCTAGAACAAGTGACAAGTATTCATACGTCTGTTAAAGAATATAATCTACGGTTGTTAAGACTCTAACTGTTTAAATGTTTTAAAAACATGCAGTTGAGATAAACATAAAATGTTGTATCAGTCTATACCCATACTAAAGTTTTATTCTATACTAATATAATAGGGAGAAAAGATTTATATTTTTGTATGTATTGAAATAACTCAAAAACTACTGGGCCGATTCAAAAGATTCGTTCACCATTGAAAAGCTACGTTATCTTTGAGTAACATAGGCTATATCATTACTTGCATTTACGCGGGCGAAGTTAGGTGCAACATGTAAAAGATGAAGTAAAGTTTTCATAATTTCATGCGGATGAAGCCACACGGAAACAGATGTTATATACAGAATGCTCTATTCTAGTCTTCCAATTATCTAGATATAAATGTGCAGAAATTCTAAATTCTTATCTCCAGATAAATATGTATTCCTAAATTTAGTATCCTCTAACTTTACACAAAGCAAAATCGTGAATCAGTTGCTCTATTGTTCGCAAAAGCTGTTGAAATTTTCAGAACAACACATCTGAAAATTACTTCTAGTAAACTACGGGCTAATTTTAATTGCGATGTTTTCGATATTATGTTATTTTACAGAAGATATGCTATGCTTTTACCCATTATATAAGAGCAAAGGAGTTTAGTCAAATTCTTTTCTTTTTTTAAAATATCAGTAGATTTTTATTAATTTACTAATATTTCCTTTAACCATTCCAACTAAGCTCTAGGCTTGTGCTAGGATATGGTTCACGACAATAGTCGAATGGCGGAATACGAACCCTCGAGCGCAAGATCGGTAGTCCGCACCCCAAACCATTAGGCTATTGGCGCTACATATAGTCTAAATATTATGTTTTTATGAGCTAGTAAATCATATAAGTATAGCCCGATTAAAATAATAGAATAGCTTTCAAAACCTGTGTTTTATCCCGGTCTTAACATAACTGTGTGTTATTTTTTTTTGCGTTTTATCATTTCATATTGATTTTATTTTGTTTCCTTATTAGTACTATCGAGTTAATTGTTACAGGGACCTTAATAAAGTTTACCTGTTCGACTTCAATATAAAAAATTCGACGTGATTTACAACTTTATGCCTATGATAATAAGAGCGAAATACAACCCATCAGATAGGATATTCCTGTAACTCTTTCGCTGTCAAGGAAAAAAGGTTTTCATCCTTTGTTTAACATCCTAATGGTAACATTAAGGCAAATTAAGAGAAAAGGTGGGCATTAACTTAAATTCTGCATTTTTGTTAAATTAAAGGAGCTCATTGTTTTGAATTCTTTTACTTTGTTTTTACTTTTTTAACAAAAAGTATTTCGAAAATTTGATATTTCTTCTTTAATTAAGATAAAGTCAACATAACATTAATTACGTTTTGAATATTTGCACAAAAGTAAACATTGTTTATCTCTAGTTTCATCAAAGACAGTTAAAAAAGTATATTTTTCAATAGTAAAACATTTTTTCACATTTTAAAACTAGTGTACATTGATTTATGTAATTTCTCCCTATATTTTTAACAATACATTTTTAAATGTCAATTTTTTTATTTAATAATTTGGTGTAGGTATAAAGGAGAGGAATAATAAAGCAAAATCAAACCCGATTTGCGTTTCTCTTATTTGTCGCTGGCTGACGTTTCCTAACTATGTTGACACTGCATCTTACCTTAGAATAAAGCCCTGTTTCCACAAGCGCAACATCCGCCTTCTCATATCATTTCTGTTAGCAGTTGCAGCTACATCAGTAAGTTGCACATGGAAATCACATTCGTGATAGCCAGTCGCGCCAGTTGAAAAATGGTTAAGACGTCTCCTTGCCAAATTCATGTTTGGTAAGCACTTCAGTTACTGCTTAGGAATTCATGAGAGCACTTGGTTTACCAATAGTTACTTAGTTACCTCAGACTAAGGTATTCCTTAAAACCTGTGTCTATGTTTATAGTATACTAACTTTCGCCCACGACTCTATCCGCTAGGAATTAAACAAAAACAAAAGCAAGTAGCCTATGTGTTCTTTCAGACTACCCTCTACATCTATGCCAAATTTCATCAAGATCTGTTTAGCAGTTAAGGTGACAAACTCCAACAAACATCCATCTAAGCTTTCCAACTTATAATAGTAAGGTAACAATACTTTGTAGTGATATTTCAAAACAAAATACAGTAACACCGTAAACATAATAGTCTTAAAAGCTTTCAAGAATAATGTATTTTAAATAATTACGTTCGCATTTCGTTCGCAATGCTATTGCATGTGAATATTCACACTCCAGTGAATTGCACATTTTTTATTAAGAATACATTTTGTAATATTTACACTCGTATAATACAGTTATCCATCTCAACATAATGGATATTTTTAAACATAACAATATTAAACCCATGTTATATATATATATATATATATA